>NW_001889921.1:235092-235889 GCF_000143565.1 Laccaria bicolor S238N-H82
TAAGGACCCCGCTGTCCTTAGCATCGGTCCATTCAATGACGACAACTATATTGCTGTTTACACTTCTCACTTGAAGCCTGGACAGAAGACTTTCGTGCCTAGCGATCCACACCACAGCTCCGTACGTCCTGCAGCGTTGATGACTTCTTGTCGCAATTCTCATACGTTGTTGCCAATTCCAGTATGACTTCACCATTGGTGGGAAGAACGCCATCAGCTTTACCCTGGTGAGTGATCCGCGTTTCGTGGTCTCCGAAAAATTGAAAGGCAAATTGATGCGTTGAATATAGGTGAACGCCGAGGACGGCGGTGATTCCGACTATCATGACACTGTTGTTGGTGTGGCTGTCAACTAGTAAGATGAAATTTTCAGAAATATCATTTCATTGCTGACATATTTACAAAGCACATACAAGTAAGCTTTGTGGAGTCTGTTTCGAGATGTCTATCGCCGCTTTCGAAGAACCATGTACTTGTAGTCTGTATACGAATGTGATTCTAGTGACTTTTGACCGTTTCAAAGCCTTCTCGGACGTACTGAGGACATCAAGCCCTTCCTCCTTGCTCAGAAAACTCTCTCCAGACTGCTTCACTAACGCCGGCGTGCTTAGGTCGCAAAAAAGCCAGACCACGTCCCGTGAACCTATCCCTTCTTCTTTTAATTTAGCGATGGCTCCTGCACCTTTCACCTCGGTCCGCGCGCTCAGATAAACTTTAGCACCGCGGCGAGCAAGGTGTTTAAGTGTGGAATAACCAATCCCTTTGCTAGAACGAATGTGAGCTGTCGTTACAGTGAA
>NW_001889921.1:238736-243420 GCF_000143565.1 Laccaria bicolor S238N-H82
GATAGAGCAGCAAAGGCGCGGCGAAGGAGAAGTTACCCGGTTTTTCGACCTCCTGGATGAGGTTGTGGAGAGGCATCGGCTGGCGAAGGTTTTGGAGGACGAACCTGCGGGCAGGGAAACACTTGGGGAGGAGGTTATTAGACTTGTTGTTCCGGCGTTGCAGCGTTTCACGCAGAGGCAGAAGGACAAGGATTTTAGTAAGAGTGAGTGGTCTTGATTTTGAGTGTGCACGTTCAACTTCTGATCACGTGATTACTTTACTTTCTCAGACCCACAGAAATGTAGGGTTGTTTAGCTTCTCCCGTCTGCTTGGCCCTGACACTCTGTTCTTTCTTTCAGATATCAAGAGATCAGCAGAAGAAGTTGAACAACAGCTTTACGCCCTGTTCCACTGATTCTGTAGTCATTTTATCTGCTCACTGGTTGCGCCGTCTTCATATCCATTTTCCCCGAGATTCCCAGTGTTATATCCGTGTATGCTCCGTTCTGTCCGTTTGCGAACCAAGTTTTTTAAAAGGTTTATTCATTTCAAACGTGTGGATTGTTAAAAGACTTGGAACCGTTTATTGGCTGCTCAGTCCTTCTGTCCCCTCTCATGAATCCCGGTCATTTCTGCTTGTAACTTAGCTGGCTCATGTGTTATAGGTCGAGAGGCACTAACACGCTTGTTCACAAAATGCTCCCAAGTTCACTTCCAGTGAGATTTTGCGCCTGATCGTCCCGATGCAAAACCGTTTACTTATTTCGAGTTTTCAGTTCTGAGAATGCAGACGCCAAATTACGACCAAATGGTTCGAACCCATGTCGATCCTTGATATTCCTCGAATGGCGTGGGCGTCGAGCTTTATGCCGCCTATCTTCACGAGAACCTTGAACGTGGAAATTAGCGATGATAATAAGACTCTTCATCTGGGCAATCAGTCTCCCAACTTTCTTTTGATTCCAACACCTGTCAGATGTTGCGAAAGTCTCTCAACCCATCAATCGCAGGGACTTCCAGGTCATCTATCTACTCATCCCGCTGTCTTCCAAGTAATTCGTCGCAAAAGGATCATCCGCCCATACAGTCGCCTGCTTTTGGGCAGGCACCAAGCCGTATATTCCAACAGGTTGTATTGAAACCGCAACCCAAGCTCCGGGCGTCGCCTAAAAGGTGAATTCCTGGGAAATCACAAAATATTCCCATCTGACCTTCCTCCGCTTAGAACGTATGGTTCGTCTTAGACTAAGTTGGCATAGAGCTTGACATTTTAATTCTTGAGAACGCGAGGATATCGCTCGGCGCATGGACTTTCACCGCCTATACTTTTGCATCTGTCAAAGCGCAGGGGTTCATGCAAAGCGGGTTATAAGCAGCATATTCTTTGCACTGCGTATCTGTGCGGTTAGTGCTTATCTTCATATTAGTCTCCTGGCTTTGACTCTTGTTGTTCGAAAGCGCATTCCTTCCCACTACAGTATGCACATCTTTTGAACAATATGGAAAGTCTTCGCCTACGGAGCTTTGAAAGCTGGAATGGCGCCCTCCAAACTCGTCGACAACAAACTTTAAAACCAACATTCAGTACAGCGCTGAACGATTCTAAAAATAAGATTGTGAATATGACCATGGAAGAGTGTTTCCCGGTTCGTATCTTTCGATTCAGAGGCTGTCCAAAGATAAGGACCCAGGGCACGGGTTACACCAAATACCAACCTTGGAGGCAAATTTCACATTGTGAAGAAGGCAGTTGCCCCATGACGCGAGAGTGGACTTGACGCGGACTATGAGACTGACACGCTTTACCAATTTGAGTATTGTATAAAAACCTCATAAATGAGTTTATTTAATTCCAGCCATGAGCGAGGCCCCAACTATCCCCTGGCAACTTTGCCTACGTCAAGTCGGAATCGCTCATCCCGCGATGTATCGACATTACCTCGCCTTCGCACCACGAACTCTGTTTGACAAAAGTGGCAGAACATTTCCGTATGACTTATCTCGTTGAACATAGATAGCGCAGAGCGCTGGACACATCCAAAAATGGGGACAGGGGGCAGAATATCTCCGCGTAATCTCACTCTGCGCTGACCGCTGAACACTCGCAAAAATGAAGACAAGTCACGGGTAATCAGTGGTTTACGATCATGGGCGGTGTTTCTCGTTTGGTATTTTAAAAAATTCCAAACAGTGTTTAGCGAATCAAAACAATGAAAAACAAAGGACTTGTATAAAATCATGATTCCTGGCCCTTGGTATTCTCAAGCTCCCTTGTCTACATCTCAATATGCCAGCCTACGCAAACAAACCAGCCTTACGCACTATTGACCTCTCCCCACATGGTGGACCTACTGACGCGAAAGTCGTGGTCATCCCTCTTCCCGCGAAAACCATCGGCATCATTTTCGGGGTATGTGGTCCTATTTCCTGGCTGATGTATCATCGATCTCATGACAGGGGTATTCAGCAACGCACTGCAGAATGGGTTCAGCGTTACAATACTTATGTCCTCGACACCAATTACTTTGTCAAGGATCCCCAAGCCCTTTGGCTTGCCCCCAGTGATAACAGCCGTTTCGACATCGCGGAGATCAAGCCACCTGATTTTGTTGATAAGGACCCTGCTGTCCTTAGCATCGGCCCATTCAATGACGACAACTATATCGCCGTTTACACTTCTCACCAGAAGCCTGGAGAGAAGAATTTCGCGCCTAGCGATCCACACCACAGCTCCGTATGTCCTGCAGTGATGATGATTTCTTGCCGGAAACCTAATACGTTGTTGCCAATTCCAGTATGACTTCACCATTGGTGGGAAGAACGCCATCAGCTTCACTCTGGTAAGTAATCCGCGTTTCAGTGGTCTCTGAAAACTTGCAAGGCGAATTAATGCCTTGAAAGGTGAACGCCGAGGACGGCGGTGATTCCGACTATCATGACACTGTTGTTGGTGTGGCTGTCAACTAGTAAGATGAAATTTTCAAAAGTTTTATTTTCATGCTGACATATTTGCAAAGCACGTACAAGTAAGCGTTGTGGACTCCTGTTTCCGAATGTCTATGATGGCGGCTGTTGAAGAACTATGTACTTGTGTCTGTATATGAATGTGATTCTTGATTCTAGTAACTTTTGACCGTTTCAATGGATCTTGCCTGCGTCAGAGTCCTCACCCCAGAAGAACACTCTACAAAATCCTAAGAACTCAGCGCTCAGCCTTGACTTTGCCTTGACTCCAACTTGACTCAGCCTCCGATTTGAAAATTGAAACATGTCATGATAGAAGGATCGGCCCGCTCACTGTGTACAAGCTCGGCGACGACAAGATTCGTGGTCAAGCCGAGAAGGTTTCGCAACAGAAACCATGGGCCCTCACAAGGATTTGGTGCAGACTTTGCGCAGGGTATTTACAATGATTTGTTTTGATGTTTGCCGATGTTTATTATGGCTTTGTCACTGTCAACCATGGCAACCTCTCCTGAATGCACTCCTGCAAGCGAAATACGACACATGCTTCAACGCCTGGTTCGAAGGTTATCTTGAGCCCGCAGTGGCAGTCTCATCGTCAGAGCGCTCAGCGTACTCGCAACAAAGGGCTGATGAGTTTGGACGAACTGCGGGAAGGTTTGGGAACAATATATCGCCGTGTGTCCAGGTACGTGGTCCAAGTGCGTCACCGCATATGTGTTCACGGTGACGACGAGGAAGTAGAAAGCTGTGATGGAGAAGGGGTTGGGGGAGCTCTTACGACAAGCACGCGAAGAAAACCCTTTGCGGGAGCCCGCTGTCGTACAGTCCTCTAGAAGGACGTCGTGATATAGCTCTGAAATGGACACACGGAGATGCTGCCGACGCCGAGATGCGTCTGTGACTTGAATGACACTGGATATGTGCCGTCTTAGGTGTGCCCCATTTGCTGGATCGTAGTAAATTGTAAAGCGCAACCACTGACGACGTTATAGGTTTTCAAAATGTAACCTACAGAACAAAGATAATTCACACTCCAACTTGCAATTATGCATAGCGCTATATATTGTCCCTGATTACAAACCCTCAAACAACCAACTTCACCCAGTCAAAGTTAGGTTTGCAAGCAATTGCCTCGAGTCCGCCGAGCTTGAAAATTTGAGGGTGTACAGTCGCATCACCGCAGCTCTCAGGGTTGTCTCGCCTCCGAGATTTTCCCTCTTCGCTTTGGAATGCTCAACCCATCATCGGTGAGTATTATTTCCCAGCAACGCCTTCCGCAGCCAAAGGCGGCGATAAACCTCAACATGACACATGAACGTTCACTGAAAGGGTTGAGTTGTTTCCGGTGAAGGTGCCTATTTTTATTCTCTTTCTCGTCGCATCACTAAACTCGCAGTAGAAGACTTTTTGCAACGGTCTCCGCACGCCGTGTCTCCATGGTTTTCTGGATCTGAGCTATGTCGTTTGCGCAGTCGAATGGCACCCAAGATGCGAAGGATTTTATTGGACCAAACTGAGGCTATCAACTAGAATTTGTATAAAAGGGACGTCCGACTGCCCACCTCCCTCCAACGACTTCATTCTCAAGCTCTCATTCAAGAAATGGCAATCTCTCGTTTCTACACACTCATCGCTTTCGCTCTTTGCGCTGCGCAACTCGCTAATGCAGGCATCATCCCTCGCGATGTTGCCGACGGACCCGTCAATGCTACAACCCCCTACTCTCCGGATAACGTC
>NW_001889921.1:243622-249071 GCF_000143565.1 Laccaria bicolor S238N-H82
AACCAATTCCCCTGCCTTTGTCAGTGGATAAGTTGGATTAGGCGAACAGTCAACACCTGATCTTAGACGTATTCGTGAATCGATACCTTTAAATCTGGATTTCTCGACAAGTGTTCCAGCTCATTTCCTGCATCGTTCTGGACTGTTCCATCTCATTCGTAGCATTAAATGGCCATCGGGGAAAGTTCGAGGTGTTGAGGGCATCTATTTGTCCGGAAACGCTTCTTCAGACTTCTTTTATGAAGCAGGCGTGCTGAAATCACGTAAAAGGCTGCACAACTTGAACGTACAAGAAGTACGTTCTACGCGTTTGTAACCTGGCGTCATGAATATCAAAATCTTTAAGAATTTTGTCAGCCGCGCCTGAAAACATTGGTTGGAAACGAACCATTAAATGTAAGAATCCCTTCCGATTGAGGCGAAAGGAGGTCTTTTTGTGAGATGCCCGTCCCGTCTTGGTCCCGTTTTGTTCAGTTTGGTTGGTGCAGAAGAGGTCAAGGAGGGTGACAAACAAACCACATCAACGAATTTGATGCCACACTGCCGTCTCTGACCATCACCTGCACCGGTCCCAACGACCTCCTCTCTCTGGGCTGGCAAGATGGACGACGAAACAGCGGAAATTGAGCTGGTAACGTTATATCACTGGTTTACTTGAAGATATGCACTTACACCCCGCGTTCAGCTCCAGCAAAATCTGAACAAAACGAAGCAGATCTCGAAACGCATGATTAGTACGCCGTTCTCTGACATTTGGCCTGCATCGCACTCACCTGACCAGCCATTCTTGATAGCTTCGATACCCGGATAGCAAAGCTCGAAAAGTCCATCTTACCGTTATACACGGCAGCACAAATTTTGAACCGACGGAGAAGCAGTAGGTTATCTAGTGCTTTGAAAGTTGCGTTGCGCTGACACTTTGAAGACATTGACGAAACTCTGGCGAAGATCAATGATGTGGCTATTCATCACGAGGACTTGGCAGCGGAAGAGGCATTGATTTTACGTGGGTGCGTGTTGGTGTTCAACAAACAATACTCTCGTTAATATCGTTACATAGCCCTCAACTGGGGCAAATCGGGGTTTACAAGGATACTTTGGAACGTCTGAATGCGAATATCTTCTGTCTCGTCGTGATACCGCGACGGACAAGAACGAACTCAAGGACGCTATACAAACCCTCCGCGCCTTGTGCCTTCGCAGTTTCCCCGAGTTCCTTGCGGATATAAAGTTGGGTGCGACGAGCAGGGGCTCAGACACCAGCACCAAACTTACGGGTTTCACTCTGTCGGTATGTTCATTTCTTGCCTCTCGTTGCTAGATGTCGATTCATAGCACTCTACAGACCGTTAGGTACATAACCAAAGTGCCTGAGGTTCGAAGCGCCGTTTCTTCCGCACTACTCGCCCTCGGGGACGGGAACTGGAAGATGGGCGAAGGAATTCAAGTGGGCCAAGCTCGCGAAGGCGACGAATCCGCCATTCTTGAACACTTCATTGGTTAGTTCAGTTTTTGTCGCAGCGGACGTGATACTTAGTTACATCCAGGCGACGTTATCATAACCAGCCTTACCAGTCTAACCGCCATCTCGCGAACCTCTCGCCGCCCAGCCTTCGGCTCCATCTTCCTGCTCAACAACGTGTCCTATTTGCGCGAACACCTCCTCATCCAACCCACCAACCCCTCCATCTCCAACCTCCTCCCTCAATCCGCCGTAGACGCCCTCAACTCCAACTTCCGGACAGCCAAAGCCGGATACTTCGACTCGAACTTTTCACCCCTCATGCAGGCACTGGCGGACGACCCCAGGGACAAGAGCAGCAAAGGCGCGGCGAAGGAGAAGTTTACCCGGTTTTTCGACCTCCTGGATGAGGTTGTGGAGAGGCATCGGCTGGCGAAGGTTTTGGAGGACGAACCTGCGGGCAGGGAAACACTTGGGGAGGAGGTTATTAGACTTGTTGTTCCGGCGTTGCAGCGTTTCACGCAGAGGCAGAAGGACAAGGATTTTAGTAAGAGTGAGTGGTCTTGATTTTGAGTCACAGTGCACGTTCAACTTCTGATCACGTGATTACTTTACTTTCTCAGACCCACAGAAATGTAGGGTTGTTTAGCTTCTCCCGTTTGCTTGGCCCTGACACTCTGTTCTTTCTTTCAGATATCAAGAGATCAGCAGAAGAAGTTGAACAACAGCTTTACGCCCTGTTCCACTGATTCTGTCGTCATTTTATCTGCTCACTGGTTGCGCCGTCTTCATATCCATTTTTCCCGAGATTCTCAGTGTTATATCCGTGTATGCTTCGTTTTGTCCCTTTGCGAACCAAGTTTTTTAAGAGGTTTTTCATTTCGAACGTGTGGTGGATTGTTAAAAGACTTGGAACCGTTTATTGGCTGCTCAATCCTTCTGTCTTCTGTCATGAATCCCGATCAATTCTGCTTGGTACTTCCCTTGTTCACGTTGATGTTATAGGTTGAGAGGCACTAACACGCCTGTGTACAAGGTGTGCTCAAGTGATATCTTCCGGTGAGATTTTGCGCCTGATCGTCCCGATGCGAAAACGCTCACTCACGCCAAGTTTTCAGTTTTGATAATGCAGACGCCAAGGCACATGCTCCCCATATGGCGTGGGCGTCGTGCTTTGTGCCGCCTACCCTCACGAGAACGTTCAACGTGGCAATGAGCGACGACAATAAGATTCTTCATCTGGGCAATCAGTCTCCCAACCAACTCCCACCTTTCTTTTGATCCCAACGCGTAGGTTGTATTGACTCCGGGAAAAGGTGAACTCCTGGGAAATCACAAAATATGCCCATATGACCTTCCTCCGCTTAAAACTCATGATTCGTCTTAGATCAAAAGCTTAACATGAGAACACCAGGATATCGCTCGGCGCACGAACTTTCACCACCAACACCGCCTTTTTTGAAGCGCAGGGGGCTCATTCAAACAGGTTATCAAATAGCGTAGTCTCTGCACTGCGTATCTGTGACAATTGGTGCTTATCTTCACATTTGTCACCTGTCTTGTCTCTAGGCCGACTCTTGTTGTTCCCGAGCATTCCCGGGCCTTCCCACTTCGAACAATATGGAAAGGAGTCTTCGCCTATGGAGCTTTGAAAGCTGGAATGGCGCCCTCCAAACTCCGTCGAAAGCAAACTTTAAAACTAACATTTAGCGCACAGCGCTGAACGCTTCTAAAAATAAGATTGTGAATACGACCATGGAAGAGTGTTTCCCAGTTCGTATCTTTCGCTTTCGATTCAGAGGCTGTCCAAAGATAAGGACACAGGGCACGGGTTACACCAAATACCAACCTTGGAAGTAAATTTCACATTGTGAAGAAGGCAACTGCCCCGTGACGCGAGAGTGGACTTGACGCGGACTACTTATGAGGCCACTGACACGCTTTACCAATTTAGGTATTGTACAAAAACCTCATAAATGAGTTTACTCAATTCCAGCCACGAGCGTGGGCCCAACTCTCTGCTAGCAAACTGCCTACGTTAAGTCAGAATCACTCATCCCGCGATGTATCGACATTAAGTTCGCACCACGAACTCTTGGCAGAACATCTCCGTATAACTTATCTCGTTGAACATAGATAGCGCAGAGCGCTGGATACATCCAAAAATGGGGACAGGTGGCAAAATATCTCCGTGTAATCTCACTTTGCGCTCGCCGCTCAACACTTGCAAAAGTAAAGACAGGTCACAGGTATTAATCAGTGGATTCAAAGTGGATTACGATCATGGGCGGTGTTTCTCGTTTGGTATTTTTTAAAATGGAGGCTGCTGAGGCCATTCTGAGAAAGGTAATAATATACCTTTTCAGTCCACTCTACTACTCCATGTGAGTTTTCAAAACTGGAAAGTTCGACCTTGAGAGTTTTATCGAATCAAACAGTGAAAAACAAAGGACTTGTATAAAATCATGAGTCCTGGCCCCTTGGTATTCTCAACTTCCTTGCCTACATTTCAATATCATGCCAGCCTACGCAATCAAACCCGCCTTACGCACTATTGACCTCTCCCCACATGGTGGACCTACTGACGCGAAAGTCGTGGTCATCCCTCTTCCCGCGAAAACCATCGGCATCATTTTCGGGGTATGTGGTCCTATTTCCTGGCTGATGTATCATCGATCTCATGGCAGGGGTATTCAGCAACGCACTGCAGAATGGGTTCAGCGTTACAATACTTATGTCCTCGACACCAATTACTTTGTCAAGGATCCCCAAGCCCTTTGGCTTGCCCCCAGTGATAACAGCCGTTTCGACATCGCGGAGATCAAGCCACCTGATTTTGTTGATAAGGACCCTGCTGTCCTTAGCATCGGCCCATTCAATGACGACAACTATATCGCCGTTTACACTTCTCACCAGAAGCCTGGAGAGAAGAATTTCGCGCCTAGCGATCCACACCACAGCTCCGTATGTCCTGCAGTGATGATGATTTCTTGCCGGAAACCTAATACGTTGTTGCCAATTCCAGTATGACTTCACCATTGGTGGGAAGAACGCCATCAGCTTCACTCTGGTAAGTAATCCGCGTTTCAGTGGTCTCTGAAAACTTGCAAGGCGAATTAATGCCTTGAAAGGTGAACGCCGAGGACGGCGGTGATTCCGACTATCATGACACTGTTGTTGGTGTGGCTGTCAACTAGTAAGATGAAATTTTCAAAAGTTTTATTTTCATGCTGACATATTTGCAAAGCACGTACAAGTAAGCGTTGTGGACTCCTGTTTCCGAATGTCTATGATGGCGGCTGTTGAAGAACTATGTACTTGTGTCTGTATATGAATGTGATTCTTGATTCTAGTAACTTTTGACCGTTTCAATGGATCTTGCCTGCGTCAGAGTCCTCACCCCAGAAGAACACTCTACAAAATCCTAAGAACTCAGCGCTCAGCCTTGACTTTGCCTTGACTCCAACTTGACTCAGCCTCCGATTTGAAAATTGAAACATGTCATGATAGAAGGATCGGCCCGCTCACTGTGTACAAGCTCGGCGACGACAAGATTCGTGGTCAAGCCGAGAAGGTTTCGCAACAGAAACCATGGGCCCTCACAAGGATTTGGTGCAGACTTTGCGCAGGGTATTTACAATGATTTGTTTTGATGTTTGCCGATGTTTATTATGGCTTTGTCACTGTCAACCATGGCAACCTCTCCTGAATGCA
Source organism: Laccaria bicolor S238N-H82 (assembly GCF_000143565.1). Taxonomy (NCBI): domain Eukaryota; kingdom Fungi; phylum Basidiomycota; class Agaricomycetes; order Agaricales; family Hydnangiaceae; genus Laccaria; species Laccaria bicolor. Next base: position 248,799 of record NW_001889921.1, read on the forward strand.
CTCCTGCAAGCGAAATACGACACATGCTTCAACGCCTGGTTCGAAGGTTATCTTGAGCCCGCAGTGGCAGTCTCATCGTCAGAGCGCTCAGCGTACTCGCAACAAAGGGCTGATGAGTTTGGACGAACTGCGGGAAGGTTTGGGAACAATATATCGCCGTGTGTCCAGGTACGTGGTCCAAGTGCGTCACCGCATATGTGTTCACGGTGACGACGAGGAAGTAGAAAGCTGTGATGGAGAAGGGGTTGGGGGAGCTCTTACGACAAGCACGCG
>NW_001889921.1:250102-289594 GCF_000143565.1 Laccaria bicolor S238N-H82
TTAGGTTTTCAAATGTAACCTACAGAACAAAGATAATTCACACTCCAACTTGCAATTATGCATAGCGCTATATATTGTCCCTGATTACAAACCCTCAAACAACCAACTTCACCCAGTCAAAGTTAGGTTTGCAAGCAATTGCCTCGAGTCCGCCGAGCTTGAAAATTTGAGGGTGTACAGTCGCATCACCGCAGCTCTCAGGGTTGTCTCGCCTCCGAGATTTTCCCTCTTCGCTTTGGAATGCTCAACCCATCATCGGTGAGTATTATTTCCCAGCAACGCCTTCCGCAGCCAAAGGCGGCGATAAACCTCAACATGACACATGAACGTTCACTGAAAGGGTTGAGTTGTTTCCGGTGAAGGTGCCTATTTTTATTCTCTTTCTCGTCGCATCACTAAACTCGCAGTAGAAGACTTTTTGCAACGGTCTCCGCACGCCGTGTCTCCATGGTTTTCTGGATCTGAGCTATGTCGTTTGCGCAGTCGAATGGCACCCAAGATGCGAAGGATTTTATTGGACCAAACTGAGGCTATCAACTAGAATTTGTATAAAAGGGACGTCCGACTGCCCACCTCCCTCCAACGACTTCATTCTCAAGCTCTCATTCAAGAAATGGCAATCTCTCGTTTCTACACACTCATCGCTTTCGCTCTTTGCGCTGCGCAACTCGCTAATGCAGGCATCATCCCTCGCGATGTTGCCGACGGACCCGTCAATGCTACAACCCCCTACTCTCCGGATAACGTCCACCAAGCAGTAAGCAACATGTTGATTGGCATCATAGAATTGATTCTTATAGCCCTCAGCTTCCTGCTGCACTTCCCGCTAAAGGACCCCTTAACGGGGCCCCGCCTCCACAGGACGATCCTAAATTCCCTACCCCCTCTTCCCTTCCTCCCCCCCTTCCTTCTAATTTACCCAAGGACGGTCAAAAGTTTGAAGAGGGGGACAAGGAGAAGAAACTCCCGCCGAAGGATGGCGACAACGGCAATAAACCCGCCCCTTCAAACCCACCCACATCGGATGCCCCAGTACCAACTTACGCACGGAGGGATAACGCCCCCGTAGACCCTAAGGATGCTGCTAAGCCTCCCCCCAGTTCTCTTCCTCCCCCCTTACCTTCCAACCCTCCCAAGGACGGGCTTCCCCCAAAGGATGGCAAGGCGCCCCCTCCTCCTCCCGCCCCAACTCACGCCCGCAGAGACGACGCCCCTGTAAAACCTAAAGATCCCGTCAACGTGCCAGCCCAGCCTCCTACTTCTCTGCCTCCGCCTTTGCCGTCTAACCTCCCACCGAAGGACGGCAAGGCGCCACCTCCTCCACCCGCAAAAGATGCTCCCGCCCCAACTCACGCACGCAGAGATGACGCCCCCGTCAAACCCAAAGATCCTGTCAACGTGCCAGCCCAGCCTCCTACCTCTTTGCCTCCCCCTTTGCCTTCTAACCTCCCACCGAAGGACGGCAAGGCGCCACCCCCTCCACCCGCAAAAGATGCTCCCGCCCCAACTCACGCCCGCAGAGATGACGCCCCCGTCAAACCCAAAGATCCCGTCAACGGACCAGTGCAGCCTCCTACCTCTCTGCCTCCCCCTTTGCCATCTAACCTCCCACCGAAGGACGGCAAGGCGCCACCCCCTCCACCTACAAAAGATGCTCCCGCCCCAACTCACGCGCGCAGAGAGAGGATGATCTTGAGGCGCACACATTTCCACTGAAGAAAGTTGCTTGACCTTTTTTCCCCCCATCCTTAAGTTACATTGCGTTAGCTGTAGTATGAATTGTGTGGTTTTTCATAGACGTATCGTTTGAAGTTGGACTTTGGTTCTGGAAATACAAAGACGCTTTCTTTTCGCCAGAATATACCCTCACTTTTGTTTTCGCCCGAATATACAGTCATCCACCAGCCTGTGTTACACTACCACTGAATGTTACACTTTTGCTCCTTGAATAACTTTTGCAATATTCAACATACTCCTTTGAAACAAATTTTATCTGGAATCTCTCCTCACATCAAATATGTAGTGATTTGTTCAAAATGGGGTACTTAGCAGAAAACCTCCCACCACTGAATGTTACACCAATATTTTCAGAATTACTCAACAGAAACAAACCTGAGAGCTCCGAAATTTGGAGGACACAAAGAATGTACATCACCAAGATTGAATGTACAATTTTTAAGTGAAAGTGTATCCCCATCATGTTTTAAGTGAACTTTCAATTTTTGATGTAACACTAGCTGGTGGATGACTGTACCTTCACTACTGTTTCAAAGCTCGGAATGTTTTGCTAGTGCTACAGTTTCGCGTTCGAGAAAAAAGGTAGCTGTAGCTCAAGCCTTGTCCCAACCAATGCCAATATTTATTTCGATTTCTACATGAACCTCGCTGTGGCCTGAATCAAACGACTTGCTTCATTTCAACTATTACTTCGTTTTTCCCCTCCTGATCCTCATTCCTGCTATCCTGGCTCGAGTGAATATCGATGGTTCGGACAGGCCCTGTGAACCAGTGAACGCCACCATACTTCGGAAGGTAGTACCATAAAATAGATAGCGCTAGAACACCACCAAGAACAACTATAGCGTAATTCATACCCGCAACACCTGGATGGGGGGTAGTAGGGAAAAGGAAAACGACTGACATGAACATCATAAATAGCACGGCGATGACTGCAACTGGGAAACTCTGTGACAAGCTTAGCTCAAGCTACAAGGAATGTTGTCAAAAATACGGCTTACAAATACTCCAAGATCGTATGGACCAGGAATGAAGTCGTTGCAGAGAAATCTGCAGGAGATGGGTATTGCGTACGCGATATAGAGTGCCGTGATAGAGATAGAGAAAACAGCCTCGATGGCCTGAGATCCCGTGAAGGAAAGCAAACCCAGTAGAGTTGAGGATATGGCCACAAACCAAACCGGATGAATGGGGGTCTTCGTGTAGCTGTTTATGCGGTACAACCAGCCTGAAAATGGAAGGGCTGATTGTAGCAACAATGTCGTGTCAGCCTTGTTTCATATCAAAAGAATTTCTTGAATCTCCTTACCCCCGTCACGACTAAAAGCAAACGTTTGTCGACTGCTCGCCAATAACTTTCGAGGAACAGTAAGATATTCCAAAATCTTTGTCGAGTTTATAGAACTTACCGCGCTGGAGCCCATCATGTACCTTGAAATTAAAATTAGGGTTAAAACCACATTGATGAATGGGGAAAAAAAGGCGTACTGAGCCAACACAACTATCGACCACAGAATCAGAGCTCCTTTTGTCCGAGGCTATTGACGATGATATGTGCCATTGGCTGGGGGTTGCTTACGATCGCCGTTAGATCACTGCTCATGCAGAACGCTAGCGATATATTGACGGCTAGCATAAAATTAGTGCATTTTTCGTCTTTGTGGGGAAACACTGACCCAATCCAAGTACTGCGGAAACCCCAATAGAACCCACAATGGCCCATGGAATAGCTATAGCCGCGTTGGTCGCCTCTTCGCTAAGATGGACGGGTGCATCAAAGGAGCCTGTGGGTGGTAATGAGTTATGGAAACGAAAAACGTCAAATTCGCTCACAAATCGTCCAAAGTGGTGACATGAAGCTCATAATAAATGCATACCCATCCGACCATCCGTTAGCTAGAGAACTACCCATTAGTATGGCATCCGAATTCTTAGTAGCGAAAAATGACAGTTCTGGAAATCCCAGAGGGCGACCTTTGCCGAATTTCTAAATTCTGACGGAGTCGCAGCTGGTAGGGCGATGATTACAGCGAGGGGTAGTCTGAGGGCAAGGTTAGTTGAACGTTATTGATGGAACAATTGAAAGTCTGACAAGACATTCAAGATAATGTAAACGGTTTGCAGGCGAGCTAAGAGTGCCGTTCCCAGAGAACAAAGAATACCGTGCGAGAGCACAATGGCCGCGTAGACGGCACTGTGCATGAGTAATCGTTTTATCTTGGACAACTTATTAATGGATACCTGGCTTACTATAGTTGCGCTGGTGAAGGCTCAAATGCTCCGTTGGAGCCAATTGTGGCAGCCGCCATTATTTGAACAGCACATCCCCAGTTTATTGACGCGACACCGGCTACCCAGCCGATCGTATTTGAATCTAACGGCGTTGTCTGAACAAGAATGTCAACTTGAGTAGATAGCGACGTACACCCAACGATCCAACAGAGGAGACTCTTCCAGCGCGGGGACGCAAAGGAATAGGTCCAGAAATACATCTAGATAAGTATAGGTGAGATCGATGCCTCAAACGAATCAGCGTAACGCACCCCTCCAGATGTCGGGGCAGCAGAGCCCAACTCCGCAAGTGCCATCCCGACGAACAGTGTAAATATGCTTGCAACTGACCACTATTTTCGTTTCCCAGCTTAGCGTACGAAGATAACAGATTGATAAATCGTCCGGGGCGAGTTACGTACCCCCCAAACCATGGCGGGACCCCCTCCGTTCACAACCGCATAGGAAAGTACGGAAGCCATGGATGGGAGAAGGCCAATAATTGAAAAAGACACTCCGAAAATCTGGTGGCAGGATGGATGGTTAAGCAGTAGATTGAAGCCGCGAATTGCCAATCACCTCAAGCGGTGAAAATTCTCTTTTGAACTCTTGTTTGTAACCCAGAGTAGCCAAGAGCTCCTCGTCGGCTTGTGTGACGTTGCGTAAGGCACCTTTCATTTGGAGGTTAAGTTGTGAGAGTGGGAGAGGTGGGAGAGGTTCGAAGTGGTCGATGTGCCTCCTTCGACTGCCATAGGATGTCTTTTATGCATGATTCGGCATTCCGTCGTCAACGGATGCCTAAGTAGGCACGGCATGACCTCAGGCTTCTCGGTGATGAAATCGGACCAATTTTCGAATTCTTCTTCTCATCCAGGACGAAATAGAGGCGAATAGAGGGCCCTTGGACAACCCTTGGAACTCATCTTCAACTTCCTCAAACAAAAATGAAGTTTGATCCTTCAAACCTGCCACATTCAAAGTGAACCCGCAGGGAGGGTAAGTCATTGTTGACCGCTGGACGTGTGAGCTTTGAGGGATCTTCTGTGACATTTTTGGCAATAACTGACCATTCCAGTATCGCTATGGTCGAATCCCAATCATCAGCAGAATCGTGACGAAACTAGACAAGACCGCTAAGTGGCGATCCATTCACGACCCATGAATGGAAGCGAAGAAGCTGGAGCCTAAAGGACTTGCCTTCCATTCGATAAACTTGATTGGGATCTGAATCAATTCTCCATTGCAAGGATAACCTTCCGGCTGTTGGGTTGCAAGATAACCAGCTCAGAGGGTGACCGGTGAAGCTTTGAAGAACTTTCCAAGGATTCTTTCAGTGACAATCAAGACCGGTGGTGCGTTGAAAAGACACCACAGCACAGATAGAAGTTGGATAGAAGATGGTTCGGAACTTCAGATTGCGGCAAAATGTTGAGGTGCGTGCACGTGATGCAACACCTGTTCATCCGAACCAACATCTCTCCCTCAAAAAACGCATCCCCTCGACATGTTAAGCCGGAGTTTTTGGTTTCGGCGCATAAATAAGAGGGCATTGCATGTAAGAACGGGAATTGGCAGCCGCACAGAAGTCAAGTTGTTCAACATTCAACCTTATCGGTCTCACCGGTAATCACGACAGTTGGGTCCGAAAATGAGTACAGAGGAGGTTTACACTGAACGGTATGTAGTGATATCTGATAGCCGTCATTGGAAACGCTTTCTATGACAAATAACCTGTGCTTTGAAGACAGAAGACGTGACCTGGACACCTTCTCATATTCCTGAACGACATGAAGCGTCCTTTTACCATCGAAACACCCCACCAGCCAATCTCGTAGGCTACCCCATCGAATTCACACTGACAAAAAGCGCTCATTTTGCGCATTCGTTCCTTAGCGACCGTAGTGCAAGCTCTCCTCTCCCTGGGACTCCTATTTATGCTCTTCTTTAGATTTGCTTTAGATGGCGCCGCATCTCTTATCGTTTCTACGCGAGCACTCATCATGGAATGAAAAGAAGAGAACCTTCCCGTCAACCGCAGTGTAGCGGCTCGGAATTCAAAACGTTAAATCCACGAGTGACGATTTGTTTTCCGGTCAGAGACGTTCGTCATGGCGGATAGAGGCGCAGAAAGATGACATCGACCAGGCAGTAAGGAACGTGCGTTTTAGACCTTTGAATTAACCCACCCCCACAGGACGGCTTCGAGTGCCGTCAGGCTCAGTCCTCTCTACCTTTGCTCTACCTCCTCTGCCTTCCAACTCACCCAAATACGGGGTTCCACTTGAGGACGTCAATGCCCCTGAATTCCGCTCAAGCTCACAGACTACGGTCTAGAGGCCGGCCCCAACTCAACCGCGGAGAAGTGAAGCACCCGTAACACAGGGTGGCAGCATGGTAGCTCACAGGCTCCTCTTACCAGTCTGCCTATGGCCTCTCAAACGCACATCTTCGGCAAGGTCGGCCGAGTCCACTGAAGAAATTCGGAAAGCACAACGGAAAAGTGCACAAAAAAATTCCACCAAAGAAGGCTGCAGCGTGAACTTTTTCCTGCCCTGTTTTGAGGTTCGTCAGTACGCGGCGGTGTCAAATGCATCATTGGTCTCGGATTTATGTACTTGTATTGTGTCTTGAAGGCCAAGCCTTTCAGTTGACCTGCACTTAAATAATAGAGACCTCAACATGATTGTTTAAAGCGATGATAGCAATACAACCACTTTACAACTTGAACTATAGCTACACAAAGTAATCCGTATGCAAAGTCATTCGTACATAAAATCGATGCGACCTATCAGGAATCCCTGCATTTTACAAAGAATCCCCTTCAACCATATCCCAACCCTCCTCTTCCTCCTTCACCACGTCCACAGTCCTTTGCTGATGCCCCACGCCACCTGCTTTCCTCCTAATCACCCTCGTCGACCTCGGATGCGCAGCCGTGGCCTGCAAAAGCTGTGCGAAATCGAAATGAAACCCCAGCCCCGTAGGCGGCTGTAACCTCGGGGTCGTCTCATGCGATCGACGCCCCAGCTCAGCACTACAACACACACTCCACAGATTACTCAGCACGTCCCCCGCCTGGCTAAGTGGTACATCGACGTTCTGCGTGTGTGCGAGGTACGAGACATCGTATAGAAGCATGGCGAGGGCTGTGGTGAATGAAGAGGGTGTGTTCGGGGGTGGAGTTGTGTCTATGTATGATTCGGAGAGCGGCGCGGTGGGGGTGGGTGGTGTTTCGTCGGGTTGAGGCGGGTTGGGCGAGGAGGAGAGGTGCAGAGGGTGTTTGGTGGACCACCTTGCCCAACCGCCTGATTCGGACCCCATGATGGCGCCGATCCAGGGCTGCCCTACGCCCAGCTTCCCGCCTGTCCAGACGAATTCGAAAGGGAGTTTGACACCGAGGTAGAATGTCAGTAAGGAGAGGAAATGAATGGTGTGTGTGATGACGGCGTTGATGTGGTCTGGGGGGTATCCTGTCCAGAAATGAGAGTAAGAAAGAAACTACAGAAGAAAAAACATACTGCGAATATCTCCTGGAACGGGTAGGATGAGATCTCCAATGGTCCATTCACCCTTTGTCCCAGCTTTTCCACCTATCGGGGGTCGACCTCCCACCTCAACGACGTTGAACACTTCCACCAACTCTTGCACCAACCCAGACCGAGCACGGGCAATCGTCATAGATAACGCATTGAGTTCTTGCGTCTCACGTTGCGTTAGGTGTGAGAGACCTGGGGCTGGTGAATGTCGTGCTGGCTGAAGCTTCGCCGCAGATAATGACCGACGACGAGTGGCGAGTGATTCTCTTAAGGCTCTGAGACGATCTCTTTCTAGTTCCAAACGATATGAGAAGGCTCGCTGCTACGGATATCAGGTACTTTGCTCACTTTTGTCATTCTCTTTCCTCAGCTGCGCAAGACCCGCCATGACTTCTTCGAGTCTGCTCTGACAATCTGCCACGTGGGCCCTGAATAGTCGAGCGGCTTGGATCGTTTCCAGGGCTTTGGATGCTTTTAAAACTTGCTCGTCGCGGTCTGCGGCGAAGTGCTGTGTTTGGTGTTGGAAATCGCGAAGACTATGAAAGTGGGTTAGTAAGTTGAGTACTTAGATTCTTTGAAGACTTACTGAGTTTTCAAACATGTTTGACAGAAGAACTGGCGCTGCTTGAACTCGCAAATCTTGCAGTCCATTGTAAGGATGGAGAACGGTGAGATGTGTCCGGATGCTTGACAAATGCTGTGTATGTGGATTTGATAAGATTGATAAGATAAGATAAACAAGTGCCCCGGCCCATAAAAAATGAAATGTGCTGCAAACCATCGGGCTCCGGAGCTTGGGCCAACCCACTGTGCTCACTAGTGTCCTCCTCCATCTTTCGAGACTGAAACCTCCTACTTATCATTCCGGTTTACCGTCCCTAGAAAAATATCGAAAAAGTGCCGTTAGCGCAGGCTTGGTGCAGGCACCCAACAGGCATCTCGGAAAGAAACCCTTTTCGTATTGTTGTTCAGAGGGCGGAGGCGCCTCCAACGAGCTACAGTCCAACGTCCATATAAACTCAAAGGCGCTTCCTCCATATTTAGCTTGTTTGGCCGGGACGCTGAGAGAAATACCAGAATTTTCCAACTGGGCCCAGGGGTAGGAAGTGAGAATTAAAATCGAGATAGATACCATCGATGGCATCCTGGAGACTGGGTTACTGCGGTATGTCGGGCACACGGATCCATGGATCCTTTGTATGTCGCATTTGACGCCGAAGTACCTGGATCCCCCAAATGCACGCGGCTTCTGCCGAAAGGCTGATGGGATCGATAGCCCTCTCATCAAAGTCACGAGTCCCTCCCTGTCCCTCCATTGCTGAAGAATTCAAGAAACGAGGCCGACTTCTACACCAAAACTCATTTCCATATTTTAACTGGAAATGACCTTGAGATGACGTCAGGATGAGTTTTTTCATGATTGCAATGGAGTACGTCGTCGACAAGGAGAACACGTTTACTTACCCTGTACTACTAACAGCCCACGTGATGCCTCTTCTTAAAGGTTAACAAGAACAATGCGCTTGGCCTGATGGTGTACTCTTCCAGCGCTCTCCAGGTCGTTTCAAAGACGACGCCACTTCTTCCTTCGAGTTGATTCATGGAATCAAGGACAACATTCAAATCTCAATCGACAAAGATCGCCTTCAGCTCAAATACCCCAGAAGGATGCGCCAATTGCGGAAATTACAGAAAACCCGGTTCTCCTGCTTTATCAGTTTGCGGAGCGTGTCAAGGTCTACGCTATTGTGTTAGCTCTCTTTCCACGAAAGCTTCAGACATACTCATCTCTCGTAGAGCCGCCAGTGTCAGATCGCCCATTGGAAATATCACAAAGAATCATGCAAAATAGGCCAAGAAGTTCGACACACAATCGCTAATCAACCCAATGGCCCCGCTATAGAAACACTCCTAAGAAACATCGAAGACTTCGTCCGCCTCCATACACCCGTGTTCAGGCAAATCCTAGCCACTGCCATTAGCCACTCTCCATCTTTCGACTTTCGTGAAAAGTTTGCGCTAGTCCTTTTGGGAAAGTCTGACTTGGCAAAATCCGACAGGGGAAACCCGGCCAGAGCGTTTTTTGTCGAGTCTGCAGACTTTGTAGATATGCCTATTCCGGGCGATCACGAATCCTACGGAAGACAACTGACAGCAATGCGCCCTGCTGCGGAACGTTTCGAAGAAAAAGAACGTGGAGCAGAGGGATACCTTGGGCTCCTCATGTGCCTCTGTAAGCTGTGCTTCATATTCCGAGTTTCTAGGGTGTAAAGTTTCTTCTTTCCAGATCAAGTTGAAGCGTATCAATGGATTTTTCCTTTAACGCTAACTTTTTCTGATATCAACACGCTTGTTAGCCCAGAGAACTGGCAAAACGAGATGAGGCTTTGGAGTAGAGAGGGGATTGTCTTTCGCACTATTAACGGGAAGGTCAAGCAGGGTGTGATGGTCAAAGTAAAGTCGAAATGGGTATGGAAAGAACATAGCCCTCTGGAAGGAATGGACGAAGCGACTGTGGAATTCTTTAGGACAGGACTTCAAACACTCACAGCGAAGCGGAGACTGACGGGGACTGCGTAGATCTCAGCCAAAATATCATATTTGTCTTTCTGGTATTTAAGATCGTCAAACCATATAATCTTACCCGGTAACCAATATACGACCGTCGACGACAGGAGTATGTCAGGGAGCTAGGGTGTATACAATCAATCGATCATGAAAATCGTTTTCTCGACGTACCAATGATAAAGAAATGCCCTAGATATCTAGGCCTACCACGGAATGGGACCTCTTCGGCCTCTTAAAGCGGTGCGATACTCTCAAACCCAAACAAAGGATCGGCTATGATAAACCTTTTACAGGATGATCGATAATTTCAGCAGATTCAATGATCTCTATTTTTTGGCCAGGTTACCATTGTCATCCTCGAACCGGGAACCTTGATTTTTTAGGAATTGTCTGAATGTGGTCTGAAAATACGCTTGACTCAATCTTGATGAGGGTTGATCGGAAAGGTTGTTATCCCGTATGTGTTGTAGTGACAGTGTCGGACATGAATTTTGTATGCAAGTCCACGTCAAGATCGTTTGGGCTGGCTTATTTACCGTCCTGCCTTCCGCCGGCTTCGAGTTTAACCTCAATCTCAGATCTCGTCTGAGAGGCAAGATGGTAAGGAAGAATTTCCCGCAGAATAGATAAACGAGTTCAAAACCGAGCGGGTATATTGCGGTGAAAACCGTCCATGATGCTACAAAATCTACAATTGTTCGATGATACATAGAAAGCGCAGAGTACGATGAGAGGATATGACCGTGATGTAAAGCGGGGCGTGATGGGAGCACAGTAAGAATTTGCTATCGACGCCAGCAAATCGCGTCGGCAGCGCGCCGGCTCATCAATTTGACATGATTGATTTAGAACTGAGTACAGAGTTAGATTAGCCTGGAGGTGAGACGACAATAGTGGTGGCGACTTACAAGCAAAATCTGCGGTCCACGCTAATAGAAAGCACCAACAAGAGAATCAAAGGTTTGATGAATTCGAAAGCCGTGCCGGGTGCTATAGTTGAGTAGAGATTACGTTCAACCTCATCTGCAGCGACTTCAGGTTGCGCTGTTAGTCCTTGAAGTCGGGGCAAAGGATGCCATGGGAATGAAGGAGCTGCCTGAGCGTCAGCGCTCGTGTCCGCCAGACCTCTTTCTCCCTGGTGAGACGTTCGACCATCTCTTCCAAATGCTGCTGCTGCAGAAGCTTCCTCTTTCTGCTCCTCCGTGCGGCGAGTGTGTTTTGGCGGCGGCGCCACTCGATTTTCTCCTGATCCGTGGCGTTTGCGGCTGGTGGCTCCTCCGTGAGTTCGTCTTCCTCTTCGTCAGATCCCTGAAGGGGGTAACGCTTCGCAAAGAAGGCGGGGACCTCTTTTTTGGATGTCGCGGAAGGAGTTGTGTATTTCCTTGGCTGCGTAGGGGCGTCGGGGGAGATTAGGGAGTCGGGGCTTCGCTTTCTCGATCCACTTCCCGCCGATGAGCGTCGTCGATGGACGAGAGACGATGGGCCCGCTACTGGCTCCTCCCCAGACTTTCCAGACATTGAATATAGAGAAGTGGATGACATCGCCGACATGGAGTAGTCGTACGCCGTGTTGTTCATCTGATAGTTGCCCTGCATCTGTGTCGCGTTTTGGATATAAGAGTTTACGAGATGGGATGGAAAGCTGAGTTGTCGAAACTGGGTGTGGTTGTTGTGGGGATTTGAGCAAGGATGATCGTTTATGACCACGTTTTATGGCCATAGTGATGGCGGGCTGTGGCAGTGTATTGAGTGTATATTTGGCTATGTCGACACCGCCTGAGTCACCACACGGAGGAAATGAACTTACTTAACCTCCATCATCACACGTCACCAGTCGCCTCTTCAACACTTTCAATAAGCGGCAGCCGAGATTGCAAATCGACAAGATCCCACAGTGATCGAAAATAGATATGTTTTGCTCCTCATCGCAACCGCTGAGGGCATTTGCTGTTGTTCTCAGCTCTCCCCTGCGTTTTTCTCCGATGTCAGAGATTTTCCGAGGGAACCGGTGTTCCTTAGTATCGGGAGTGTTAAGATTGGCGCCGACGTGTGAACATCCCGACATCACAGCCATACTTAGCCGTGCGATACATGAGGTTCGGGACGGAATGAGCCCTACCCGGAGCATTCAATGGGACTCTCAGAAGAACCGGACCATCCAATACGCGAAGGCCAGATATCCAGGACGATTGAAAGACCAACTGAAGTGATTGCTGTTCAACTAATTCAGGGGCAGTTCTGAGGGATTTTGAGTCACTGCATCCTTCCCCAAAAAAAAGCGGGTCCAGTGTAGAGGCGCTGCGAAGATACTTAATCCCCGTTGACAGTTGTACAAATCCAGAAAATGACAGGTCCCAAAGGTCCCAAGGGCGAGAAGGCCACAGGAGATTTGGGTTCTCAAAGTGTTTGTGATGCGATAAACAAAGCTTGATCCAAGTCTATCGACCATGCTGTCGGAATAGAAATACGCAACATGGAGGATCGCGAAAACTGGATCTAGGCCTTGAACATAGCTTTAGTGTACGAAATGACCGCCAGGATGACAGATAATTCACTCGGGGAAGGAGAGCTCGGTAGAGGTAATCCAAATGGGGCGGCGTTACAGATTTTCCAAAGCCGGAGTCGTACCAAATAATGCAGAAAGATCCAAGAATTCTGAGCAGGTATCAGAATGTCAAGCCTACGATCAGTGAGCGCCAGACCCGAGGTTTCAACTTTTGGAAATTGTGTACACTAGAGAAGTGACAACTGACGAGTCATCAGATGGACGCAGTAAATAGTCGAAACGAGTCATGAGACGCCCTTATAGATTACCCTTTTCGTCGATTTCTAGAAAACATCACAAGAGCCGTCTTGATAAGGATCGTAGCTCTGGACAAGAGACGAACCAAACGAGCCTTCTGAAGCGCAGCTGTGAAGGTCTCAGACGTACGCATGCTTCCGATTTCGAGACAGGTTGGCAAGTATCCAGCTTTCAGGACGCGATACAGCTTTCGGTGCCGATCATACCCATAAGTAGGCCATCGCGACGGAAAATATATGGAGTGGGTAACGAAAGTGAGGCGTCACCGAACAATATGTCCCGGAAAGTGAATTTTGTTGATACGACAATGGAGGTGATGTGCATTGTCGACTCGTTACCATCCAGTTATACACCGCAATCAAACAAGGGTGATAAGCGGCTATCTGAAAGTGATGGTCATCGCACAAAATGGTAACAAGACAGACAAGCCTGGACACACCAAAACAGTGATCAATGAGAGGGTCAATAGAGGAGTATGCTTTGGTGAGTGCCATGACCAGTGCCTCCGAAGCAGTGCTGAAATGACGCTTTGGGAATTCGACCGACGGCTGAGGCTGTGCATTTGCCCTTAAGCCCGTGTAGGACGTTGCCCCTGCAATAGAGTTGCTGATAAAAATGCGCACTGGTTTACTTGACGGATCATGAGGATCTGCAGGACATCGGGACGGAGGATGAGAACGAGGAGGAACAGAGAATTTTGACGCCGGGCTTCGGCTTGAAGGTCCCCGATAAGCGGATTACGCCTTGTAGTCGGAGTATGTGGAAAAATTTGTGTAGGACTTCGAGGTACAATTGAGTGGTGTATGACTCGCCTCGAAACGCGACCGCAAGTAGAGCTTGACCAGTACTGAGTACATTGGCGGAGGAGAGAGATGAGTCGGATCAAAATTTGATTCCACACTCACGTGTTGCTTCTATTTTTGGATCACGTATCATTCTCATCACTCATTCTTTACAAAGTTAGTACGCAAAAAGATATTGGTATGGAATAAAACAAGTGGTCAGCAACACAAGTACCCCATTTTATTTTGTAGGTAATTTGGAAAATTCAAAGGCTTCAAAATTCAAATATTCAGCGCCCGTGTTTATCTTGTGCTTATCCAGCCGAGGTTAGCCCGAAACCAACAACAGAAAAGTCAAACGACTAGATTGAATTGTGCTTTGAGCACGTACAAATTTTTATTCTACAAGTGACTGGTTCGTCCGACCTTACCGTGAGTGTCCTCAATCTGAGCGCTTAATTTTTGTCATGATCTCGGCGGTTCAAACGTTCATGCCTTGAACTACCAGAACGGTGCTATCTCGATTGCTGTCTAGAAAAATGCATACTAGCATCTCATGGTAAGTAAGCATATTGAATGCTGTTCTGAACGATTTTGTATTGCGCTGTACTTGCCGGATGCCCGTTGCAAGTCCGGCTGGTCCCAGTAACCTGTACCCGGAGCATACACGGATGTGTGCTGAATCCGTAGCAGTCTTTAGAACAGATCTTCCAAGCTGATAAAGTCGACAAAGTCGACAGGTCATGATTGCGGCATTCGTTGGCAACTTTCACGTTTCGTTGGCAACTTCCACGTTTCATATGACCAAAACAGCGGTAAAGATCATATTTGGAGGCGAAAAACCAGTTCAAAAATACAAGAAAACACCATACGCTGTGTGTAAGATCGAGTCGACGCTTTCTGATGACACTGCGTGGCATTTTCTGAAGGGTATCCCTGATACACAGACCCTGAAGATTTCCGGACGGGGAAGAGAGAGAATTTTTGCGGGCTGCGCCGGAGGCTGGAGTACACCCTGAGGCTCCGTCTGTATGTACGGCCATTGCATAGGATTGGGAGGTAAAGCGGATGGCGTATGACGTGCCTAAAGACGGCAAGATTGCGAGTACAACTGAGTACAACCAGGCTAGCCGGATCAAGATTCCATTTCGACCTCCACATGTTTGCGCTACTTTTGGATCACAGGTTCGCCTCAAGCTGGATTCCTTCATATATTAAAATAAGATACTTCAATTTATCCGCCGGAAGTCTGATTGAAACCAACGCAAGAAATCCAGACGTCTGGACTGGGGTTTTACTTCGAATACAGATTTTTATTTTGGAGGTGCTACATTGGTGAGTGGCGAGCGCTTAACTCTCATGGGCGCTCATAACTTCCACGACCGGAGCTCTACATCGCCTAAACTCTGAAATAGTGCGTATTAGTGCTTTCTAACAACTTTCTAATGGATCGGCGCATCCATTGCTGTTCAGAAAGGTCTTTGAAGTGGCGCTCTACCTACGGAATGGACATTTCGGTCTCAACTATATCTCCATTAACAAATCAGCGCTTCATAGCGTATACGACCAGATCGACTTATTTCCTGCGGTTTGAAATAAGTAATGCGTATTCGTGTCTCTGCGCGCGCATTATGATTTAATCACCGTTACCGAATACCGGAACTCCAAGCCTCGGGTTTCATCTATTATTTGCGTTAACAACTATCGGCGCTTCACATCTTGAATGACCGCAGTCCTAATGATATCGCTTGCTGTATCAAAGGATTATTTTTGCGTAGCGTTTAAGCGATCTAATGCTGTAAGAAATGTTTTTGGCAAGGTAGTACTTACCAAATACCCGTTGTCCGTGCCGCTGGTCCCCGTAGCTGCACCTGGAACATGTGGAATGGGGTTAAATCCGCAGGATTCTTTAAAAATTGGGTACTTGAGACTTACAAAATCGACCCGCCAGGGTTGCGGCAATCGACGGGCAACTTTCAATGACAAAGACAGTGGTAAAGATCACCCTTAGTCGCGAAGATATCGAATTTATAATGCAAATATATATGATAGATAAGAAAACCCTTCTAACGGTTTTAAACTGTTAGAAATCAAGGAGTCAATGGTATCTGATGGCGGTGGGCGCTGGGTGGCGTCCTGTTGGAAAGTGAAAGCTGTACTATCTCGGATGCACTGAAAAATATATCAAGAATATGTTGAAGAAAGCCGATGACTCCGAGGGCGCAAGTCTACAGAATAAAGAGAAGGGGTCAAATCTCCCATTTCCTACGGGTTTGCTGTCGATTTGCTGTGGTGATCGATCGATCCCAAGTCGAGGTCAACACGTCTGGTCTTTCAGGGTTCATATCAACGATGTAAACGGACATTCATTTTGTTTTAAAAGCCACGTACGCGTTGAATTTGACTGCTGTCCAGATTTTACGTGAAAGAATTCTTAGGAATCCGCATAGGTGTCTACAGGGCTTTTCGTGGTTGGCAGCGGTTGCCCCTGAACGGACTTTGTATTTGTTATGCAATGTCTTCTGATTTTACTACAGTAACCGGATAATCCCGACAACCCGAACAATTCCTTGCCTCTGTTTTGCCTGTTCATCACCCCCCAAAAATGCGTGCTCAGATGCTCCTCCGTCCTCCGCGCCTCTGCCCGCCCCTCACTCGTCGCCACAGCCGCACGGACCACCCTCCTTGTCCGTCCAGCGAGCTTACATGTCCAGGAGTCATTTGAGTCGTTCTTGCAGCGCTAGGTCAATTTCTTCCAAAACGAACGCAGAAGACCTCTTCGAAGTTCAACGGGGCCTCAATAACTGCTTTGCACAGGATCTAGTGCCGTCTGCTTCTGTTGTAGAGGCTGCTATTAGGGTTGCGAGGCGCGTCAATGACTATGCTACCGCTGTTCGGGTCTTTGAGGGAATCAAGGAGAAGGTGGCGAACAAAGCGCAGTATCAGGCGTATGTTGACGAGCTGAGGCCTCTTCGGGAGGAGCTGGGTGAGTTTTGTAGTCGCGTATCCTTGGTTGATTCTGACCATCCGATTGCATAAGCTTGGAGTTGAAGGAGTTGTACTCGTCATAGATCGTGTATCGCTGGCTGTCTTAACAATAGGTATCAACCCTCCCATTGCACACCTCCTTCACGGTCTCATCCATCATGGGTCACAGTAATCATAGATGCACTAAATGAGGAAAATTTGCTCGCAACTTAACCTGACCATGCCACCAAGTGTCTTGGCTGGATTTGAACAGACTAATTGGCACGTCCTCGACCAGCTATTCACGAACGACGAGGGCTATACCCATGTGGTCCAAGTCCAAGCTCCCCGTCGCCGTCGGGTTGACCGTCATGTTGATCTCTAGGTTTACAGTAAACATACGACTTCGGGTAGGGCACGCAGCAGTGTGTTCGTGTCAAATGTCATTCCGAAACTGTTATTGAAATGTGCAACGATCATCAAAGGGAAGGCTTGAGAGGCTTAGTCGCCTATGCCCTATGCGACCAACTTTCCATCGAGACGAGGTCGGCAGTGACCTACGCACATGGTAGGGTATTGAGTAGTGGCTGGTGCGCGAATTCAAGAGAAGTGAAATAGCTGCTATGTCTCTCGCTGTACCCATACCCAGTTTGTTTTCTTCTTAACCATTTTTCCAGGTGCCCAAAAACTTCCCCTTGGCTCGTCAACTTTACGATATACCAGTCCCGTATCAACTGCTTGCTTCAGTGTGAGACACCATTCCACATCTGGTTCATTCCATCGGTAGGCCGGAATCGATTGTGCGATAGGAAACAGCGGGATTCCCTCGGCTGTGGAATGAAAAGCTGAGACGCAAAATAACGTAGCGTTTTGGCAAGGGAGTCACTTACTTATCACATTGATATACCCAATGAACTCCTCCCCCTGCCTCATGCTACCCGCCCGCCTCGCCATCGTATCTTTCAAATACGGGCGCATACGCTGAATCTCCGCACGAATAAAATTATCAGGGTACACATGATGCATATCCGCATCCCTCGCCGTTATCTTCATCGACTCTGGGTCAGTCGATAACATCACATTCTTGATAAAAAACGCTGTAGCAGGGTTCCCATCGTTATTCGTGCGTTCGCCAACCCTAATGCGTATGTACCCCTTCTCAATGTTGAATTGGGGTCCCGCAAGCTGGACGGCTGAGACGATCGCTTCGTGGATTGAGTAGAGATGTACGCCTGACCAATCTTGGAGACGTTGTTGGATTTCTTGGACGGGGGAAAGGCCGGAGGACCCGGGCGCTTCGATCCGCGCGAGAATTTCTGAGGCGTTTTTTTGGTTTTGGCAGAATGTTTTGTGCGCTTTCCAATCTGCTTTTTGGTGCTCGCGATTCTTTGGGGTGATTCATCAATTGGTCTGAACAAAGACACGACGAGGACCTCGGTCGACGTACGCAGTATCGGACGGCTTTACAGCCCGCGCATACGGGGAACGGGTCTTCCCCTGGTTTCTTTGTTGCGAAGCAGTAGGCGCATGAGTGGGATGCGTTTCGGCTGATGGAAAGCTTGCCAGGTTGGTGAGGTTTGAATTTGAGGGCGGCTGTTGTCATCCGACTCATCGTTATCGTAGCTTGGGATTGAGAAGTAATCCCGCCGATCACGGGATCTGTGATCAATTGATGTAGAACGGCCCGATAGTAGAATGGCGGCAACGACGGCGGGCTTGTGTTGCAGCTGGAGCGCTGACGTTTGAGAGGCTTAGTTTGAACAAGCCCATATTCGTCTCGCCTCGCTGACTTCGAAGCGATCAAGATCATATCAGGTCTGCAAAACATTTATTCCTGCCAGTGTCCTTGAACTCGACGAGAAGTGTAATGTCCCTTCCGTTCTACAGATATTATATTTTCGTTTCTACAGTCAGTAAATGTCCTGTGAGGATAATCAATAACCACTGAATTACATCGGCGGAGATATCGCTCTATTCTCGCTGCTTCGTATGCGCGATCCATAATGGTCCGATTGCAGACTTAACGATATATCGATTTCGCTTCTATCATTGCTTTCATGAAATATCCCCCTGATGTTCAAAAGCAATCTTCAAAAGGATGGTGAAAAATGATTGAGAAAATATCAACGGGGACGCAAACCTCGAACACAGTATCGCTTGGAGGCTTTGGAAAAAGCTTTGAACCCAATTAGAAAAAATCATGGATTTTACAACTGTTATTGCTTACCCGACCGCAAGGTATGAGGCATATGGATCCGCAATCCATATTAGAAAGTTGCAAACAGACAGAGCTGTGAGAAATTCTTGAGTCATGGTTGGAACAATGGTGAAATATCGCATACACATCATCACTGTTAAAGTGCACCAGTGTAAGGGGTGTCATGGAAAGACATGAAAGCCAGGTCCTACCAATGTAATACACCAACCCTTCATAGAAAATGTTAGTCAAGTTATACTGTATTTGCAACAGAAACTTGCCATCGCGAAATAAAATCGTAATGACCGATGGGAATCGTGAAAATCTAGCAGATGAATTCACTGAGAGAGCCATATAAATTAAAGATGGAAACTCGGAGAAGGCAATGATCAGCTCACAAGATTTGTATGTTTTCCATCCTGTGAGTCCAAAGATGACTGGTAGGTGGAAAATCATGTCACGATAATTTTGATGAATGAAACTTGAATGCTCACTTGTTTCGAATAAAACAAACGGTATCCAAAACCCAATCAACATGGACTTGCATATTCCATTAGTGCAACCCAGGATACAACCACGTAAGCCAAAAGTGCTAGCGGGAGTGACTGATATTAGCTGTAAAAGATTGGCACAATACGGGAAAATCGGGGTGTCGCTTACATGTTTCGAATCGAAACACGAGGGAGAAAAGGATAAATGCACTAGATATTGAAAGCTATAGGGGAGGGTCAGCCGGTAATAAAAGGGGTGGAGTGAGGAACGCACAAATCCCAAGATCCCCAGAAAAATTGTCAGCCATCGTTGTTGATAGAGGGCGTGTGTTCGCGTAACGAGTACACCTTGAAGAGATTTTCCGTAAGAGAAAGAATAGAGGAAGGAAAAATGATGCCAACATTGAACAACTGCAGCTGACGATATACCTAATATCGTTGAATAAAGCATGCGTTGACTACAACTGTTATAAAGGGGTTGGCGTGAGCGTCCTTTAAGGCCAGTGACATTGCATACAACTGGAAAAAAAAAAGGCAATATGAGAATATTGTTTTGATTTGATGAAGAGAAATTGAACTTTTTCACTGGGCGCGTAAGAAAGTTGTGCTTCAAATGCCTGGATCGTTAGTAGCGTGGGCTCCAGATGATAATATCCGTACAAGTAAGTTCAAGGACAAACATGCAGATGGGCAGATACCGATTCTGAGCAGAAATTAACCGGTCTCTTCTGACGGAGCTTGACAAAATACACACGCAGAAAAAAAGTGTTGTGCCCAGAGATAACTTCGCACTCCACACCATCGAAACCTTGAAGAGAGATTATAAGAGAAAGGCTGATCCAGAATGCGGAAGGCCTTACCTCTTGATCTACCGTCACGATGATGTCCCACACCAAAATAGTCGCTGATGCCACTGTTAGACCAGATATCAACTTTTCTCGTTTCACGCTATCATGCGACGAGCCACATGCCAGTTGTATACTTTGTTAAATCATGTCAATCGGTATGACTGCAAATTAATAGAAGTGACATACCTTTGTAGCAGCCAGGCCGAAGACGATCGTATCATATTCCATGGCAGAAGACATCGTGGGGGGGGCATTCAGCAGAGGTATGGCTTCTATATTTATGAGGGGCTGCGTAGGGCTGCGTTCAAGAGCACATCCAGGGAGGATTGAGGGGTGTATCAAGGGGACGCCGGAAAAGCCTACCTATCACCCTCGAGGTGTGTGATCATGACGCCCCAAACCCATTGGAGAACCTGTGATAGACCCTGGCCGACCGTATCTATCAGCCGCTACGCCCACCCATTGTTCAGGATAATCAAATGCAGATTTAGCACTTTGGAGCGGTCTATAATCTGGTAAGTAGGTTCCGCCAACGTACTAGCGTATACAAGGACAGTGACCCAAGGGGAGAAACCAGGGCTGAGCCATACAGCGACCGTGGAGGCCAACGAATTCAAATGACTCCGTTGTCCTGGATAATAACACATACAGCCGTTGGCAATGGCCCGTTGCCTCAACAGTCCAAAAATTTCGCGTTTTCCACCGCCTTTTCGCTTTTGAACTTGTATACTCACATAGCTTGCAGATAACGACTCTTTGAGAACTGGATGAAGAACAGTCACAGTTCGTGTGAGCGATACACCGAAACTTCTTGGAAGAGCGTGACAGCCTGAGAAATGCAAGAGAAAATGAATATTCTTCCAAATTCCGAGGGAGTTTTGAGCGCCAAACGGTCGGAGGACAGTATCCCAGCCCTCCCGAAGATTCAAGTGGGAGTTGACCACAAAGGAAGACTCATGCTCCGAACGGCAGAAGTCCGAAGCAAAATTTGGTAGTGAACCAAGTCTTTGCTCGGCATTGTGGAGCGTATAGGCGAGCTTAACAGCATGCTTACCCTGATAACACCGGTTGTTATAATCAAATAGTGATTGGCACCTGAGAAGATCAAGGGCGACCGGTGACCGTTATCACCACTGATAGCTAGTCTGCTGCTTTCCTTCTCGTGCTCGCCAAGCGAAATGTCACTCCCACAATATGCACGACCCAGAGTATTCGATTCGTGTAAGGCGCGACGACTATTTGTGGAGATGGGGGGACGGACGTTAAACGTGTTGAAGATTCGATTCAAATCAGGGATCGAGCAGGTTTCCGAAGCTGAAGCTTGTAAGCCTGTGAAAAGAGCCGTTGAGGCGAAAGCACGGCTATGTCCGTCAAGCCTTATTGCATTGAAGTCAGCAACGGAGCAACGCAGACTGTTCCCTCGTGAATTAAGATCTTGAAAGTAGGAACCATTTTAGCCGCGTGCGTGCACAAGGACTACAATCGGGGCCCGAAGGTGGACCAGCACCAATCACCAGTGGGCTCCTTCGGTCTTGAAATGTCGGCGATGCAACAACCCTTCAATCGTGATGAGTAATGACGGCCAGTTCATGATGTGGGAACGTGAGAGCAGGGAAGGAAGAGCATGGCTTGATTAATTTCGCTTTGACCACTTATCTGATACGCAGTCGGAAGTTAGAAAACAGAACTTCGTTCTTGATCAGGATGGAAGGGAATACTTGTTGGCCCATGAACTGGCCAAGTATTTGACATTAGATAGGAAGGGGGATGTGATGATGGCCATTCAAAAGACCGAAAACTTTGGATTCAAAGGAATGCAGAGCGTTGAATGGGGTATGGGCCAGACCGCCAAGGATTCCACGATGGGACATTTGAGGAAGCAGAACGCTGTGTTGAGCTGTTGTTTGTGCGGACAAAGAGTTTCGGAGTCGAGTCGGCGTCTCACAAGCCCGCGTCATCCGTTCCAAGGGGACGTAATCGCAGGCGAAAAGTCACGTTCGAGTGACGCAAAGGAACACCATCATAGCACTTTTGATCAGGTTGAATACTGCAAGTGGAACCCAAACCTGCCATATACGGCCGTGTTAGGGAGTGAGGATCGCCGGCAAATTTCTGTGGTTTGCGTTTAGTGCTCGAGTAAAAAGGCCCGGCGCGAAGGTTCCCATCAGCGATAGAGTTGTTATTGTGTTCTTCAGGTGCGTCAGGTGCGGACGATAGGAGGTCGATGGGTCATTCTGAATAGGGCCAAGATAAGGGGTTGGGGTGGTGGAGATACGGTCTGCCAAAGGCCTAAGATGCAACCTTGCATCAGAACCACAAACTCCGTTGATGCACATGTTCTCTGTGGGGCTGGGGGAAGCCAGAAAATAGGTCGAAGTTTGGCAACAATTCCACTGGAAAAGTGCCAGCACTTGTAAGAGCGACCGAACCTCAGCGACCATAGTGAGGGGAATCTTCTGACTTCTTTATGGATATTGGACCAAGCTAAGAAAGATGTTACTGTTGACGTGCGCTTTCAATCAACCAATATTGATGAATCATCGCACTTGAAATGATGGCCTTCAGGGTGCAAAAAGCTTGGGAGAGCAGTGCTGAGCACCATCGAAATCGGATTATCTTGACACCACGAAGGCCGAGGCGTCCGTTACACAGAACAAACGAGTATGAGCCGCCTGAATAGTGTCCATTAGTCCAAGAGCCTGCGTAGATGAAGATGAAGGCGTGAACTTGAAGGAACGATGAACATGAACCTGACATGTATGATTGTTCCCGTGACCTTACATACATTGCGTCACGCGTCACGGCGGACTCACACCGTACTCAACCTCTCAGGTCGATTCCGAGGCTCTCATTGCTCCTCAGCTGCCACTATCATCCACCAATGCCGTCTTTCCTTATCAATGCTCTTGGTCCTTTACTGTCATGCTATAGTTATGCGCTTGCGAGAAATGCACGATACAAAAGTCTATCAATGTTCTGTCGGTTTGGTTTAAATTTTATTACTGCAAGCTTGACTACAAGAATCTTTGGCAAACTCGGAATCCTCCGGGCATGTTAGAAGCCTTGACTTCTATACTTATTTACGGCGGGTTTTTCCGGTGAATCGTGTGATTCAGAGAGTTACGGAGGAGTTACCATCGAAGTGGAAATCAACTCTTCCGAGTTCTCGGTTCCTCTCTCCCATTCATGGTTCGTGATCATGAAGGCATGGTTGGAGATGTGTGATTAACTTCGTTCTGACAGTTTCTCCCAAATGTTGCGGCCTGTTCCAGATTGATTTCGATACAAAATTGAAATGGCCAGCTGGTGGAAGTTGTTACCTCGCACCTTATACGTTAGGCAGGTCACTTGCAATGACCCACCCGCCGTCTGGCGACCGTCGGATGGGGGGGGGGGTTGAAGGATTGAGCCGCTGATTTGCGAGCTTTCGAGGACTGCGAACTTTTGAGGCCCCCTGGTTCGTACTGGATGGGGAAGAAGTCGGCATTTGTGCGAATCTATTACTTCCCTTCCTCTTCCTCCTCAAGGGTATGAGGTCATGCCGTACCACGGTATCAGCGTGCCGAACTATACAAGAACATCCTATGGCGGTTGAAGAAAGCCCCTTGACCGGCACTCCAAACCATCACGTCTCCGCCACCCTCACAAATTTGCCTCGAAATGAACGATCCCTTGCGCGACATTGCACAGAACGACGAAAAGCTGTTGGCGACTCTGGGCTACAAACAAGAACTTAAGCGGGAATTTTCGCCACTTGAGGTGAGTGACATTTCTTATCTTCACCCTCTGCTTCATTCATCCCGCCTAGGTTTTTGGAGTCGCTTTTTCGATTATCGGCCTTATCCCCTCCATGTCTTCGGTACTTGTCTTTGCGGTAGCGAACGGAGGGGGTCCCACAATGGTTTGGGGTGTACGTAACCCGCCCATGCACTTGGTTATGCTCTTAAGTTATTTGGGCTGGGCGTTGATACAGTGGTCGGTTGCAAGCCTATTTATAGTATTCGTTGGAATGGCAGTGGCGGAGTTGGGTTCTGCTGCGCCGACATCTGGAGGGGTGCGTTCCGCTAATCAGTTTGAGCCGCCATTCTTACCAATTATGACCAGCTGTATTTCTGGACTTATTCCCTTGCGTCTCCACGTTGGAAGACTCTCCTCTGTTGGATCGTTGGATGTAGGTGAATATCTACTAAACGAATAATCCCTGTTCACAAAGATGCATCAGACTCAAATACGGTTGGCTCAGTTGCCGGAGTTGCCTCAATTGACTGGGGATGTGCTGTTCAAATAATGGCGGCTGCCACGATTGGCTCCAACGGAGCATTTGAGCCTTCAGCAGTGCAACTGTAGTAAGCCAGGTATTTATTATATATTGGCCAAGATGAACTTACGACTACTTGTGCAGTGCCCTCTACGCAGCCATTGTTCTCTCACACGGAGTTGTTTGTTCTCTAGGAACGGCACTCTTAGCTCGCCTTCAAACCGTTTATATCATCCTGAATGTCTTGTTAGACTTTTAATTGTTCCATCGGCACCGTTGAACTCACTTTACCCCCAGACTATCCCTAGCTGTGATCATCGCACTGCCTGCTGCGACTCCATCCGAATTCAGAAATCCAGCAAAAGTGGCCCTGTGGGATTTTCAGAACTGTTAATTTTCACCACCTTAAATTCGGTTGCCATTCTAATATGTTGTTCTCTAGTTCACGGATGGTCGAATGGTTATGCATTCATTCTGAGCTTTTTGGCGCCACTTTGGACAATTTGTAAGCCAGACGGACATATCTCATTTCCATAATTCATTGCCGGTTCTAGGTTCCTTTGATGGAACCGTCCATCTCAGCGAAGAGGCGTCAAATGCAGCGACAGCTGTTCCGTGGGCTATTGTGGGTTCTATTGTGGTTTCCGCTGTCCTCGGATTGGGTCAGTCTTGTTCCGCATTGAAGAGAAAATCGATTGATTTTCTGTTCAGCCGTCAATCTATCGTTGGCGTTCTGCATGGGCAATGATTTAACGGCAATCGCAAACAGCCCCCAGCCCATGGCGCATATCTTAGCCAACAGTCTCGGTCAGAAAGGAACTCTAACTTTGTGGTCGATGATTGTGCTCGCTCAGTGAGACTCTTTCCCCCATAATACTCGAACGTTGTTTTGACTTTTTCTTCGAGGTACATGATGGGCTCTAGCGTGGTAAGTTTGATGAATTTAGACTATATTTCGCGATGTCTGACTAGTACATCGCAGTTGTTGGCAAGCAGCCGGCAGACCTTTGCTTTTAGTCGTGACGGAGGTAAAGAGATTTTGCTGATATGGAAGAAGACTGACGATATGATTGCTATAATTAGGTCTTCCATTTTCAGGCTGGTTGTACCGCATAAACCGCTCCACGAATACCCCCGTTCATACGGTTTGGTTCGTGGCCTTCTTGTCAACTCTATTAGGCTTGCTTTCCTTCGCGGGAGATCAGGCCATCGGTGCTGTTTTTACGACATCTATCACGTCTCTCTATATCGCATACACAATACCCATCTCCTGCAGATTTCTCGGCAACAACGACTTTATTCCTGGTCCATACAATCTCGGAGTATTTGTAAGCCATATTCTTCACGGAATTCCTTGTCGCTTGAGTTAAGCATGTCACAGGGTTTCCCAGTTGCAGTCATTGCCGTGCTATTCATGATTTTCATGTCGATTGTTTTCCTTTTCCCGAGCACCCCCCATCCAGGCGTTGCGGATATGAATTACACTATTGTTGTCCTCGGCGGTGTTCTGGCTGTCTCTATTCTTTGGTATTACCTCCCGAAGTATGGGGGTGTCCACTGGTTCACCGGGCCTGTGCGAACCATCGACAGTCACTCGAGTCGGGATAGCAGGAATTCGGATGAGGATAACAAAAAAGAAGTAGTGACAGTGGAAACAAAGCAAGTCGTTTGATTTTCATGTAATAATCAATCTAAATATTATAAATGTGACGCCGGAGGCCAGTGGTAGACGATAAAATGCTTCCCCGGGGTCAGCTGGCACACCGTCATAACAGGCAAATACCGCGGTTCTGTATGTTTTTTTCAGTAGTTCAATTGCAACTGGTATCGTTTGGATATAATGCTTGTTTTTATCGATGTTTTTGGGGTGGAACGCCGCCGAACATAATTGAACCCACGGTGTAAGCATTCGCCTTAGACAATGTGAGCGCTTACCGACATCAAGAAGATGACACTACAACTACAACCGTAAAACCAAGCGTCCGAATTTGAGTGGCCGATGTCGTGATCATTTTCTTTTTTCGAACTATTATTGTCGAGATCACGCATTTCTGTACATCATTTTAGCCTCGGGGACGAGTTTGGAGAACGGCACATGCCGCACCCTACATTTTTGAACTCCGATCTTTTTCGGAAATTGTTCTTTTAGGTTCGCTTTTGCAAGTTTGTCATGTCTTTGTCTAGATTTACTAACGCAAACGTTTACCAGAGATTCTGCGTAATCTCCGAGTCAACTCCAAGTCAACTCTTCTACTGATAGATGTGTTGTAGGCTTCAAAACTTGGTCAATTGGATCAGAGCGTTTACACCCGGTGTAGCGAAATCTGCATGATGGGACCCTCGGTCGAGGGTCGGCCATTGACTTTCTTGAGGTTCGCCGTAGAAGGAACCCGAAGCCGACAGTCACATCCACATCAATTCATGCTGCAAAACTGCTCTCTCTCGGTTTGTGGGCCTCCAGCGTGTATATAACTGTGGAGAGGATCGTTGAAAGTCTCATCACAACCTCTCACCCGTCTCTTCTCACTTAGCCTTGACTACCGAGATGACGATCCCTATGACCGCACCCATTGTTGGCGGCCAAGTCCCCCGCCCCAAGGACGTCGGCATCCTCGCCATGGAAGTTTACTTTCCGCGCCGAGTAGTACCCTTTTCTCCATTGCGAGAATGCGTTTCGTTAATCATATGTCGCGCAGTGCATTTCGGAAAGTGAACTCGAGGTGTTTGATGGCGTATCACCTGGAAAGTACACCATCGGATTAGGCCAGGAATATATGGCATGGCCCGATGACCGCGAAGACATCAACTCTTTTGCACTCAATGGTAAGCACCCATTTTCCCCTCCTATCTATCATCCTCAACTTTAATTCATAGCCGTGGCCGGGTTACTCGAGAAATTCAATGTCGACCCAAAATCAATCGGCCGCCTCGACGTTGGCACCGAAACTATCATCGACAAGTCCAAGTCTGTAAAAACGACGCTTATGGACCTCTTCGCAGAGTCCGGGAACTTTGACATCGAAGGTATCGATTCAAAGAATGCTTGCTATGGCGGTACTGCTGCGCTCTTCAACGCTATCAACTGGGTCGAATCGACCTCATGGGATGGGCGAAACGCCATTGTCGTCGCAGGGGATATTGCAGTATACGCTGAGGGTGCTGCTCGCCCTGCGGGTGGTGCAGGCTGTGTTGCCATTCTCATCGGTCCTGACGCACCAGTGGTCTTTGAACGTGAGCTCACGTCTTTTTTGTGTAATACTTTGATCCTCATTTCAAACTTTGACCTAGCTGTTCACGGAAGCTACATGTGCAACACATACGACTTCTATAAACCAAACCTTTCCTCCGAATACCCTGTGGTGGACGGCCCCGTCTCAGTCGTAACATATATCGCAGCTCTCGACGGCGCTTACACCGCCTTTCGCCAAAAGGCCGCCAAAGCCGCTAAACGGGCTGCACTTCGTGGCCCCGACTTGACAAACGATGCGTCTTTCTCCCTCCAAAGCGTCGACTATGCCCTTTTCCACAGCCCATACGGCAAGCAAGCTGTCAAAGGCCACGCACGCATGCTATTCAATGACTTCCTCAATAACCCTAAAGCACCTCAATTCGCCAATATCCCAAACGCAGACTCCTTCCTCGCTGCGACACATGCTGAGTCACTCAAGGATAAGAATGTCGAGAAGACGTTCATTGCCGCGTCAAAAGCGTCGTTCAAGCAGAAGACCGATCCCGGAATGTCCTGCTCGCGGCGCCTCGGAAACACGTATACTGGGTCGCTGTACGGCTGCCTCGCCTCGTTGCTGTCCAACGTCGAATCCACAGAGCTTCAAGGAAAGCGCGTGAGCTTGTTCTCATTTGGCAGCGGTTTTGCCTCCAGCTTCTTCACTCTCCACGTGAAGGGAGATCCGTCGCAGATTAGCCAGAAGATGAACCTCCTGGAACGGCTTTCGAGCATGAGAGTGGTTCCTCCTCAGGAGTTCATCAAGGCTTTAGAAGTATGTGGTTTTCATCCATTTTCGTACTGTGTTCGCTTACGTCCCATACTTCTGCAGCTCCGGGAGAAGAACCACAATGCCGTAAATTACACCCCCGAGGGACTTGTCGAAAACATTTGGCCCGGTGCTTATTACCTTGAAAGCGTTGATTCCAAGTACAGGAGAAAATATGTTAGAGCTCCTTTTTGAACTTTAGAAATCCTTAGCGTACCTCGATAAGTAGAAATCGACATTAATGATTTGAGTGATCAGTATCATATAGAGTTCCACATCCAATTAAATGGTCTTCGATAGTAAAGATACATAAGTCTGTAAGGCCAATCTCCGTCCAATCGGCTTCTAGTTGATACAGCTGGTAATCTGGTAATACATAAGTGAGACACCGCAAGTGGAACAAAATGCCAAGAAGCGAATTAGTAGCGCCCAAATCAGCCGCCAACTTCAATCATTGCATCGCCCTGGGCACGATGCTAATCTCAAATGGCTTAATATGACTATCCACTCATTAATTCCATCTTTGAACGAAGCAGCTGATCATCATACCTTGTAATCCCGGTCGTAAACTCTACCAAAGGTGGAGGGGCCCCCCTGTGTGGCAAAGAAATGTCAAACTGGGACAGGATACCCGCCATGGCTACCAACATCGTCGTCTCAGCGAAATGAATTCCTATGAAGTCTCACTGAGCGACCCGTAATCCCAGTAGAAAAAGGAAGGAGTGAGTACCTGGACAAGCACGTTTGCCAAAGCCAAACGCGAACTGCCGTGGGTCAGGTTGACGTGCCGTATCGGAAGCTGTGAATCTATCTGGGGAAAACGTGAATGGGTCTGGGTATAGTTCAGGGTCATGCATCACAGCCCTATGTATTAAATTACGATAGAGAGGACGGAGTTCTTTAGAAAACCGCCGCTGGACGAGAAAGGACAAATAAAACATACCAGACATTCGCTATGACGGTTGCGTCCTTGGGGATTCTGTATCCCATGTATTCGTCATCTTCAATGACACGGTGTGGAAGAGCTGTTGAAAGGAGGTCAATATAACCGCGAATTTTCGAGGTCTAGCTGCGCTCACCGAGGTTGCCAACCGGCGCATAACGCAAGACTTCTTTCAGTATCGCATGCAGGTAGGGTAAGTGTTCAGTATCCGATGGGGTAGGAAGGTGTTCTGCACCGAGTAAGGCATCTAGTTCAGCTTGGGCTCTCCTTTCTACTTCTGGATGTAGCGACATGAGAAGGACGAAGGAGATAAGAGCAGACACGGTCTATAAATAAATAATTGAATGCACGTCATCTTGAGGCAGGGTGAGAACGTACTGTGTCTCCAGCGCCAGCGTACAATCCGCCTGCGCACCACTTTATCGTGTTCTCTTCTTCTGCGGTTAGTGGTTCGTTGTCGTCGCGCTGGAGCAGCCGGGAGGTGAATGAGTCGGTGTAATCTCCTTTTTCCTGTGGTACGGAGAAGTCAGTGATGCTATTGAGGTGGTAGCGGAAGGCTGACCATCTGACTTTTGACCCACTGGTGTGGGATCTCGGACAGGTGCCACAATTTCTCCCTCCAACGCAGGCCTTGTCTCTTCCACCCAGCCCCAGGGAAAAAGGCTGGCACAAAACGCACTACAAGAAAAATCAGACGGAGCATATCAATCGGATTGAGAATTACACACAGAGAGGATAATAATCAACAAGCCATTTACCAGGCTGCATCGCCCGACTTGATATTCTCGAAGCCTCATCAGCAATCGCAATGAACGCGTCGTCCTCTTTCACAGTATACCCAAACGCGACCTTCATAATCACCGCGCTCGCATTCCTACTTACTCACATCAGGACCAACAGCCACAAAATAAAAGCAAGTTTTCACACCTTTGGACATGGGCAACCCACCGCACCGGGTTACTTCGCATCCCTTCCACCAAATTTCCCAATTCTTCTTGGATGACCCCCGCATACATCTTCGTACCGCGCACCCCCAGCTCCGTTTGTAAGAGCCTCCGATAGGTTTTATGAGTCGCGTCGGTGGGGGAGATCTGGAAGATGGCTTGACCCCGCCCGCAGATGGTGTTATACATCCAAGACATGGGCCGGTGGGAGTATAGCTCTGCACGTTGGTTGAGGAGGGTTTGAATCGCGGAGTTGGTACTTAGGACTACCAATGAGCGGTTGTATACCCGGAATAGAATTATTGGCGCTGAGTAGTGGAAGTAACGCTGAGGGCTTGTTGGCGGAGTGGGAAAGGAAGGACGTACAGTTATATTTTTTCCCCCATGACGCGTAGGTTTTCCAAGGCTCTGAAGTGGGTAGTTGGGCTTTCACACCTGCGAAGAACGTTCCTTTCGGTCCAGGGGGTAGCGGAGCGTCCCTTCCACTGGCATTACCCTTCCGCGAAAGAAGGTTGGAAATCAGGTAGAACCCGAGGATGGACAGGACCTGTACCACCACGATGGGATTCACCTCTACTACCATCACGATCGATTCTTCTGGGCTTAACTTGCCCAAGGTGCGCTTTTATACGTTGCAAAACCGAGTCTATGACTCATTACGAGCATTCAGATCACGAGTCCGACGAGATTCCTGAGCTTCACGGTGCTGTGCAACCACGGAGATTCAGAATGCAGATCAAGCCTCGAGACAATTAAATTAGTGACTCATGTGAGAGTGTTACGGCCAAGCTGCATAAGCAGTAGTCAGAAATGCTTACTCGGCGCGCGACATCGGAGGCATACCGTACTGACCTCTGAGGACTTGCCATCGTGATTGTGGGCATGGCCTTGTTCTGAGTGAGGAAAGGGAGATAACAACAGGGGAAACATGCCGGGTTTCATGGTGTTCAAAGTTCTGGATGGGCTTGGTGCGGGGGATGATTATGCGAGGGGGTGGATGAGACGTGGAGCTCTGGCCGACGAGCGCTGGGCGCTAAGGAGGTAGACCCCAAGGAGAAAGAGCGCTGGTTCCGGGACTCGGCCGATTATATCAGACTGCCTCAATTTTAGGCTAGTCGCCTACTCGGCTACGAAAGTTATGATGTGATTGGATGGATAGAGAGGTCAGAGCGCTCACTTGAGTTCATTCGCGTTTTTCATTCTCCCAGGCGCTGCGTACGAGTGGGAATGGAGTGCCATGACGATGAACCCGAGTGTACCTCCGCGCCACTCACATGAAGAGTTTAATAAGAAGGCTGAGCTCAGAAAAGGATGCTGACGAAGCGACGAAGCCGCACGTTTGCAATCTAACACCAAAACACTCAAGTAGGCAATTGGAGAAGCATAGCGCATATGATATGGATGTAATGGAATAACATACAAAGTGGCATGTATGAGCGCTGTAAACCCCTTTTATCTGCCCTGGTATCCCCTCAAACCTTTAGGCCTTGGCCACCGCCTTCCTGACTAGATCCCTCCGTTGCTTCTTCGCCAGCATGACGCTAAACCGACCGAAATCGGACAACGCCCGTCTCTTCTGCACCGCGAGCCGCTTCTGTGCCCAACTTGACTTGTCCCATTTGTCAACGATGGCCTCTTTCTCGACCTCTTTTCGGACTTTTTTCGTACCAGCTGCCCGGGGCAGGGCTGAGAGTTTGAGGGGAGTGAGGGTGAGGTGCTTGTAGGGATAGGATTGGCGGGGAACACCCGTTGTTGGGCCGTCGATGATGGCCTGCGTGGTGGTCAGTGAGCTTCTGGGAGAATTCTGAAGAGACATACGCGGTTGTGGTCAATGATCTCCGCGATGACGGCGATCTTTCCGGAGAAGGGGCCAGATTTGAGGAGGACGACTGTTCAATGGAATCAGTAATTGTTTCTGGAGGAATCTATTTCCACAACAACGTACCTCGCCCAACCTCAACGAAGCGCTTGAAGTTTGATTCCTAAGGCAAAAACAGCGTCAGCCCAACGATCTTCTGACCACTTTTTAACACAATCGTCTCCGACAAGGCCAACGTCATCCAACCCCATCCAACCCAATCCACCCCTTCCACCGCAATTTTTCCGTTCTTTCGGGGCATGGAAACCTTTCAAAGGTTCCTTGCACACTTTGGCAGAGAAACGGCACTCACTGTGCTCATATTTTGCTTGAGGGAGGTCGCCGGGTCTTGATGTCTTGTGGATGCGTCGATGTGGCTGTGATTTTTCGTAAAATTTGCATTTGTTTGTTGTCAACAACAACATCAACGGCGGACTCGTCATTGTCGTGGTCGGCGACAAGCTCTAAAAAACATGTACATGGCCTCCAATATCCGCCGTAAGCAATATTGATGAACCCCTGATTGACTTTAACCCAACCTCTCCAGGTCATCGGCACAAGTCTCATTATGCTACTTAGGCAACGTCGCGAAGGGCTTCACTCAGCCCTCAACTCGAGTGCACCTCCTCCTCCGCGAATATCTCGGAAGATTGCAAGCTACAGGGTGCCGTGACCCCCCCATTGAACAACACCACCACGTCTGACAAGTAAGCGAGTCGGAGTTCTCGTTTGGCGTTGAACCCATATCAGCTGTTACAGTATTAAAAGCCGATCTCAGCTCCTCCTTGATGGAGCTCAAGGCTTGTTTATTGGCCGTTGTGACCGCAACAATTACGTTGAGTGGCACAGGAGTTTGGCGAAAAGATGCCAATGCCATTCTGGTCCGCGCTTCCGAAAAACTTATTATCAAGCATCTACCGACCAGCCGCAACCGACGAAGATTACCTTGATGCTTATGAAGTTGCGCCGCTCGAGGCGGAGGGTTGGACGTGGGTGGAGGCTGAGAAGAGGCTTATGATGAGGGTGGGTTTCCGTCGTGGGCTCGGATTGCTTTGCGGGAGACTGAGGCTGAGGCGAGGGTAGAAAGAGTTAGACAGCAGAGGGAGATAGATGAGAAATGCGGTAGACTTGCGTTGATTATCAATGTGCTGGCTTCCTTCTAATGCAAAATCGTGTGCAGGAACCGCTTTTCTAAATTTATTTGCGGGGCTTCGACTCTTCCCCTTGCTCGTCTCCATTTTACGCAGTGGGTATTTGTCCTTGCCTCCTTGTGGCCACCAGAGAAGGATTACTTGAGCAGCCGACGAACTGTGAGTTTTTCTCTTTCCGCAGCTGGCGTGCTACTCAACTAAGGCCCAGATGCGGTATACGGCGAATGCCAAGGAGTCTCCCTCCGCCCTATGGTTTCGTATCCCCGATTTCGGATCACAGCTCCTGTGCTCTTCTTTTCCAGTTCGCTCCTACTTATGTCCATTGTTATCGCCGTTTTTACCGCCCCTACAGAGCATCACACGAAAGTACTGATGAATGAAGGGACACCCTCCACCCAATCCGATATTCAGGCTTCGCATCCCACTTTGGACCTCGACCGTTTTGAAGACGGGCT
Source organism: Laccaria bicolor S238N-H82 (assembly GCF_000143565.1). NCBI lineage: Eukaryota > Fungi > Basidiomycota > Agaricomycetes > Agaricales > Hydnangiaceae > Laccaria > Laccaria bicolor. The sequence goes on from NW_001889921.1 coordinate 283,904, forward strand.
TTGCAAATCTCATCTTTTCGTTATGATATATTTCTCACATCATGAGTCTCTATCCTCCCGCTTCGAACCTTTCGTTTCTAAACCATTTTCTAGAGGTAAAAACTGACGAGACTGTCCTTCGTTGTCAGCGCAGGCCTCAGCTTGTACCTTCCGCTCCGTTTTTTTTTCCCAACGTATCGCATTCTATATGCCAAAGCTTTATACCCACTGTATCAAGGTCCTTGTGTTCTCAGAGGTATGTCCTGCTTTATCCTTCATTCACGGGATCAAGTCGACCTTACATTTTGCAAGAGGTAAGGTATGAGCAGCCAAATGGATACATGAGTATTTGTGCGCTTCAGAGATTTTGTCAATGTTTTGCAGAGAGTTGGTCGTGTCTCTCCGCGACACTGTTAATTCTTTGGGGATTCCACATATGTTGTACTTCAGTGACCTGTTCATCTGCTCCAAACATTTGAGGGCAAGCATTTTGTGACCCTCTGAAGCATCCAAAGCAGGGAATGCGGAGCGCTTGGAAGTAAAATGTTCAGGAGAACAATGTTTGGGATCGGTTATGAAGTCAGGAAATGAGGCATGGAATGGAGCAACCACGGCCCCTGGTTGATCAGGAATGTGGATAACAGAGGTGAGTGGCGACAAATACAAATGCGCATTGCTTTCCAGTGATAGACATGTAATAGCTTCCATCGACAATGGATCCCGAAGGAATATGGTGATCGACAAGATGTTTCTCATATGATCAACTTCATGCGACTCCTTGTCTTCAGAGGCCTTTTCCAAGACATGTGCATAGAGGAAATCAATGTCAGCTTCAAACTTGTTGAGTGGTTTCTGGCCATAGATCACCATTGCGGAAAGACGGGACTTATAGTATTCGCCACCATTGGTGATATAACGAACGGCAGTCGCCGCGTAAATGAAGAGTGTGCCGGAACGTGCGACGAGACTGGACAGTTCACTTGACGAGGGCCATTCCGCGCTGTCGTCATCCTTGATGTGGGCCAATGATGTCTCGAGATATTTCCGAATATCGTTCTCAACCACGTCCTTCTCGATTTCATGAAGATAAAATCGAATGCTATCCCTAGATTTGAAAGCATTGCGAATCCGATATTCATCTCGACTGGCTAGGAATATCTTGAGCGGAATTTCCGATGCCCATTCAAGGACAAGTTTAATGAACGAAGCGACGACTTCAATGTTAACACATTCATCGACGGCATCAATAACGACAACTTTGTATAGCTTATCCGCCAAGCTGGTGGTTTTTCGAACCGGATTGAAAACGAGCCGCTTGAACTGCTCATTTATATTTAGATAGGTCGGTTCCGCCAGAGTAGGGTCATCCTCGATGGCCTTGACAACCTCAACTTTGATACGGGTGAAGCTCTGGCGAGCGCATGTGCAATAACGGGAATAATAAGGCGTGCGTTCCTAGTTTTCTCGGATGCTCGAGAAGCGAAGAAACTGCCGCCAAGAATGTTTTTCGCCTCGAGGTTCTCACAAAACGTGTGCGCGATCGCCGATTTTCCGATTCCAGCCATACCTACCATCCAGTATACCTTGCTGCTATTGGGGTTTGAGGCCCAAGTGTCCAATTCTTCGAGGACCTTTACGCGGGTCCCTCGCATGCAGCCGGTGGGGTCGCCGTAAGACGACTATCGAGTTTTATAGGATGTCATTTCGTGATTGAGTTTTTCGAGGGAACCTGTGCATGTGTGAGCACCGTGAAGCTATGTTCTGTTGGTATAGTTTTTCTCACGAGAGTTCAGGCGCTATGGGCTTGTTCATCAAAGCTGCTCCTAAAGTAGCGAGAGTACCGTACCTATAAGATATCGCCTACCATCCCCCCGATGGTCAGTTGAGTATCCATCTTAAGAAGGGCTCAACGTCCACGTGAAGCGTTGATGACTCAAAAACCAACCTGAAAGACGTCGCACAGGCTGTTGATGTTCCGAATGGCCTTCAGTATTGTATCTGCATCCTTCAGTGACTCCTTCTGCATGTCCTCGATCGAGTTCAATTCTGTGGTGATAGCGCTGCGGAACATTAATGGATATAAACATGACAAAAAAAACCATGAAACAGCGACGGACGTGCAGAATACATCAAGTCGGTTACGTAATGCACTCTCGATGTTGTGTTTCTGATACTGCTTGACGATCGACAGGATAGCTTCCAGCTTTGCTTTGAGGTCTTCTAGTTCCTTCTTAATTTCCAACACGATCTGATCCGCATGAATAGAGGATAACAGTCCCTCAAGAACATCCTGACGACCTGTAAATAACAAGGGGGTGCCGGCCCGGGAATCCCATACCGGGACCCGGTTAGTTAGTCCAGCCACAGGCTGTGAAAAAAAAAAAAGGATGCCTTGGGCAGAAGGCCTTCAATCATCAAGTTGAGTACCTTGCAGCATAATATGGTAACTACAGAATGTACTGGGAGGAATACAGCTCCAATAGAGGCCATCAAGCACTGTGATATAAGATATTCATTAATTCCTGCCATATTTGGGCATTTTTTTCAAATTTTTTTGACATTACTTGAATTACCGTTGACCAACAATATCCTAAAATCTACAGTATGTCTAACATTGGTTTCACACATTCTATGTATCACACCATTGAGACAGAGCCACCTGCCCTTGATGCGGAGGGCTTCGCAATCTGTGGTAGCTGTGTATCCTCATCAAATCCTCATATGCAAACAAGGTGTGCGAGACAAACTAGGTAAGTACATTGTATTATGAGAACTGAGTGATTTTCCAACTCACGTTATTTGCCTAGTTCCATCTAAAATGTGTGGAACATGTGCAAGCACCCCGGAATTGTGCCTGCATGACTTGTGCAAGACACAGGGGAAAGCACTCACAAATGATGTCATATTACTATATATAGACATGTTCCTGATTACGTTAGTTAGTTAGTCCATCATCTCAAGTCGCCTTTAAAAAAAAATCGACCCCGGGTCTTTTTTTTCAATGCCGGCACCCCCTTGGTAAATAAGTTGAATTTGGTTCTTTGCGGAACAACTTACAAGGAGTGTACTATCATCCCGACCGCCATCTTCATGAACTTCAATCTTGACAAAAAGGTCCAATCAATATTCCAAACCATGCTGTCATCACCGGACACACCTTTTGAGCCACATAGAAATTGGAATCCCTCATAACAACGTTGTGAACTCCCTGCAATACATGCTGGGGTGCCCGAAGAAAGGGAAGTGAGCCAGAAAAATCAGTTGTGTATTGTAAGCAGATACCGGAGACATCCCGTCCCCTGCAACGTCAGGCGCCCTTGCAGAAGTCGACCTACACGCTGGGGCCAACAGAATCAGTCATGGTGGTTCAGAAGAGAGTGTGTGGCGTCAATAATTTTTGCGCTTCACAAGGTCAGCTGACATTCAAGGTCCGTTAAGACGTGCAGTCGCATGGTTCGGCGTCAAGTCAATCCACTATGGAGACACCACCAGAAACCTAAGACAAACATGTAATTACAAAAGACGAGCACACATAGCTGGCCCTTCCGCTATCTCACTAGAAACCATTCTGGCTCCCCTCCTGTCATCCATCCTCGGCTTGCTTCACATCCCGGCTCTCCTTCTTGCCCTCCCCACTAACCTCGTTACTAATCCGCACGAGCAGGGATAAGTACCTATTGCGGCAGAACGACCCATTTTGCCGTAACATTCAATACTTCGACAGGTAGAACTTAGGCCACGTATATTCCGCCGTTGATCATAAATTGTGAGGTGTGGGTTCAAGATTCCAAACAGGTTCGGAAGCGCATGAAGTGTCGGATTGGAGGTAGGTTGTTATCGTTAGGCGACCCGTTGGTGGAGCTGCAGTCCAAAGTGCTGAGGAAGGCCTCAAAGAAGAACCGGATGACAGGATCGTCACCGAGCACGGGCCAGACGACCGGCGCAGGAGTTCGTGCGTGCAGGCCAACTGTCCTTTGCATCGCTCCTGGCAGTTGAGGTGTCTTGGACGGATATCGTCATTCGAACCATGGATACTAACGCTTCAACCGCTCACCTGTTACACAGCACAAAATATCAACCGCAGGACGACTAGCCTCTCCTCCACCATCCGCGAGCACCCGTGTTCCATCGTTCGTCGTCCCGAACACATTGTTAGACGTCTCCAGCCTGGACATATTCCAGAGACGCCCGAGTTGAGTTTCAGGGGAGTACAGCATGCCAGGCAAACTGTGGACTGCATAGTAAGACGTCGTGCGCTTCGAATGTGGCAAACATAGGGGGTACGTACCGTAGACCAACCACGAAAACTGCCCCTCCGTTTGTCGTCGATACCACCGCGTTTAGGCCACCAATTGGCAAAATCAACGCGTCAAACGGTCAACTTTCGCGAGAGCACGCTTGCATGACGCTAAAGCGACCGAAATCGGACAACGCCCGTCTCTTCTGCACCGCGACCCAGTTCTGCGCCCAACTTGACTTGTCCGGGCCTCCTCCTCGATCTCTTTGCGGACCTTTTTCGTACCAGCTCCTCGAGGCAGTCCTGAGAGTTTGAGGGGAGTGAGGGCGAGGTGTTGTAGGGATAGGATTGGCGGGGAACACCCGTTGTTGGGCCTGCGTGGAGGTTAGTGAGCTTCTGTGAGCATTCTGAGAAGGCATTCGCGGTTGTGGTCGATGATCTCCGCGATGACGGCGATATTTCCGGAGAAGGGGCCAGATTTGAGGAGGACGACTCGGACTGTTCAACGGAATCAGTAGTTGTTTCTTGAGAATCTATTTCCACAAAGACGCACCTCGCCCAACCTCGATGAAGCGGACGTTTGACTAGGACTCCTACAGTGCCTTGCATAATGCTTTGCAGTGTGAATTTTTTTGAATTGTATTTGGCTGTGTTGAAACTGGACCTGAGATGTCACACTCAGGCCTATTCCGGACAGGGATCATTTCGTTGCCGGGTTGGGCCTTGGTTGTTGCTTGGTTGTGACATTTCAGGGTCATTACAAACATAATCAAATACAATTTGAAAAAATTCGTGCTGCAAAGCATTGGGTGACTTTCCGTAACTCAAATCTATAAAAATGAATAAATTGGACCCTTATCGGAGTTTGAAACGAGAACTTCACAGGAGAGTTTATTGAAGTGAATAAACCGTAACGCCAACTGATTAGATTCTATTTGATGTATTTGCTTGCCTTGTACAAACTCACTTCCCTCCCATCTGAGCTGCTCTGAGGTCGTGTAGGCCTGTGGATGGGTTTATTATACTGATTGTTCATCCACCCCGCTGTAAAATTAGACCACACGCTGGGTGAAGCCCAAAAAATCCCAAGTTGAGCTGAACATGGCTGTGGATCAGTGAGTTAGGTGTCAAGAAGGGTGTTTGTAAAGGGAGCAACAGTTTCCGGGAGGGGATTTTGTAACCATAAGACATTGACACTTCTAATAGACTCTGTAGTGGCTTTGAACTGCAACGAGAGGGAGCAGAATGCCCCAGCCGTAGGAGAGTAGTAGGGGATGAGGTAGAGCTGACTAAGCCATGTGGGAAGGAATTGTACCCAGGAAGGAAAGGTGTCCCCTTGGCAGGGTTGATTCCAGCGTTTGAAATCTGTTTGAGGGGTCTGTACCCTCTGAATAGATTAAGGTTTGTAACTGGGTTCCAACCAGGGACTCCATCAGAGTCGAACCCTTACAAGACTCGGCATCCCGCAAAGACCC
>NW_001889921.1:290394-301019 GCF_000143565.1 Laccaria bicolor S238N-H82
TTTGAATAAATCGACGAGATCTAGGGTCTTTTGCCGGGATGCCGAGTCTTGTAAGGGTTCGACTTTGATGGAGGCCCTGGTTGGCACCCAGTTATAAACCTTAATCTATTCAGAGGGTACAGACCCCTCGAATAGATTTCAAACACTGGAATCAACCCTGCCATCATGACACCTTTCCTTCCTGGGTACGTTTTCTTCCCACCTAGCTTAGTCAGCTCTACCTCATCCTCTCTACTCTCCTATGGCTGAGGGCAGTCTGCTCTCTCGTTATAATTTGAAGCCATTACAGAGTTTATTAGTAGTGCCAACGTCCTCTGGTTCCAAAATTTCCTCTCCGAAGCTGTTTTTCCTTCCACAAACAATCTTCTCAGCACATAACTCACAGAATCAGAGCATGTTCAGCTCAAGTTGACATTTTCTCGGCTTCATTCATTGTGTGTCCTACTTTCTGGCTGATATGATTGAGCATTAACTATAATACACCCATCCATGGGCCTGTGTGTCCTCAAAACAGCTCAGGTGAGAGGGAAGTAAGTTTATTCATGTCAGGTGAATAAATCTAATCAGTTGGCGTTACGGTTTATTTGCTTGATTAAATCGCAAGCCAGGGTACCCATTTCAAACTCCGATAAGGGTCAGATTTATTCGTTTATATAGATTTATGTTACGGGAAGTCACCCATTATGCAAGACACTGTAAGGCAAAAACAACGTCAGCCCAACGATCTTCTGACTGCTTTTCAACACAATCATCTCCGACAAGCCCAACGTCATCCAACCCCATCCAACCCAATCCACCCCTTCCACTCCGCTCTTTCAGGGCATGGAAACCTTGCACACTTTGGCGGAGAAACGGCACTCACTGTGCTCATAATTTGCTTGATGGGGGTGGGTCTGGTTTCCTGTGAATACGTGGCTGTGGCTGTGCACAAAACCGACTGCTTCATGACCAGCGTCTTCTCCCACCATGAAGACGTTGTTTCTATCGTCGTGCTGAAATGCGCGAGTTGAGGTAAGCCATGCAAGATGAACTGTAGGATGCACGATCAGGACCTCCAAAGAAAGTCGGTGTAGAGGGGACATACATACGTAAAAGCCAAGAGGTGACCACCAGAAGTGCGTCTCCGTTTGCCTTCGATCCCTAGTCACTTGAGTGTGGTTGACGGGTAGAAAGGTGTTGCACGAGTATGGGCTTCTGACTCGGTTCAAGGCAAAGTTTTCGAGACCCATAAAAACCGACATCTTTGACTAACCGGACGACATAAAGTTATCAGCAAAACGAGGTTGTATAAGCCCGACAGGACACGTACTGCCTGACATTACGCCCTGGAATGAAAGCTCAGACCCCAGTGTCCCTTCAACCCCTTATCCCCCATAAAAGGTCGCACTCACACCAAGTTTCGAGCGCAGGCTAAGCCGATTCGAGTCCCTGGAAAGGCAGATAGTACGCAAAGGGAAGATTGAGCTTGTAGAGGAGGCGCGCGAACGGTAGCTAGATTACAGGCGTAGAGTTGGCGGAATCGATGGTGGTAGCCTCTGCAAGCAGGAAGTGTTGCCCCTCGTCCCCGCTGAGAGGTTTAACACCATCAAGAATAGCCCCCGCGTTGACGTTAGTTCATCATCTGCGGGACGGTATGCTCGTTTGTGTAAACTTGATGCTTCAAAGTTGCCACGTCATTGAACCTGCAAAGCGATAGTGTGATTAGCTCGTCGTTGAAAGGCAGAAACGTTGGAGCCGTACCCAAAGAAACAGGATGTACGCGACGTCTCCCAGCAGTCTAAGTATTGGAGGTGGTCCAAGGCAATTAATGCGCCGTAGGCGGACGTTGAAGGTGTCTTGGTCGACCTTGGGCTCGACCAAAAGAAACGATGGCCACAACATGGCCAAGAACAGCAAACCGGTACCGCGGTTTCTACGGAGTAGCGAACTGCCCACTAGAAATGAAGATATCTGAGCAGGGATTGATCGGCCGGGGGGTTGACGTTCATACCTGCGATGGAACACTGGCCTTCACCCTCCTGCTAAAGTCGTCCTTAGCACATCGTCGTAGGAGCCAGAGCATATCCCTGGCGTGCGTGAATCGAGTCCGAGGGGACGGTACGGTACTAGTGAATGCATTGTTAGCAAACTAGCGCTGAGAGAGGGGTAGAGCGTGGGCGTACCGTACAAATCCGTGACGCAACCTCCCGGACCCGTCCTCAATCCACAGCCTATAATTGAAACGTTGACGGGCAGTGTAATAGATGCTGCTTGAGATTGCGTCATAAAGGTAGAAAGTATGGACGGTGACCGGTATGCATATGCGTCGGCAAGAGACTTGAGCGGCACTGGATGACGGGCGAGACAGGTCGTCAGCGAGACTCAGAGGGCTGGATAAATTTGAGAAACGCCATTGGCTCCGCCTCTCATGAACTCAACGTCACAGAGACACTCACCTCGTTATAACGAGAGGGAAAGACACCTCTTGAGATCCCTCTTATTAGTGTTGGAGCACGATCGTTGACGTTAGATAATCAAATTGTCGTTGATCAGCTGATCAGTCTTCCAGAGTCTTCCTTCGTATCCACATCAGTGCGGGATCACCCAATAAACATATTTGGCTTCGGTGTTGTTCAGTATGCTTGAAGAATGCGCATAATACTTACCCTACCTTATACTTACTCATAGACTTCGAGAAATTTATTGAGATTATAGATTTAACCAAGATTTAACGTTCAGTGAGTTACACATTATCATTTTTAATCTGAAGTGTCTTCCAATGTGCATGTTTAAATCAGCCTTACCCTCGCTCGCCCAAGGTTTCCCGGCTGTCGATCCTTCCCGTTTACAGAGGGTCACATAGTTGCTGGCAAAGGACAGTCAAACACGACGCAGGCTAGAATAGGATAACAACGTACCAAGTGTTCTCGACAACGTAACAAACCTGCGGCGGTCCATCTTCCAAACCAGCCTGGGAGCTGAAGCCACATCGAAATCGATGAGGGCGTATATTAACCGCACCACCCACAAGCACACCCCCTCGTAATCCAACCACCTTCCAGCACCTCAAGTGCCGTCGCCCTATTCGCAGACTTGACAGAAAGACACATCCTGAGGAACTTTGCAGTCGAGGCGAGATCTTTCTCTGTGACGTTCGCACTTTCAGTGAGGAGACTTTCGAGCTTGCCGAGCGTTTCGTGTGCGACTTTGACAGGAGATGCGACGTATGATTCGGCAAAGAGAGGCTTTCCAGTGAGGAGAAGGTATGTCTGGTCAATAGAGCATCATCGATGAACGTGGGTTCCAAAAAGAGAAGGACGATTAGACTCACCGTACATCCGAGCGTCCAGACGTCAGAGCTCAAATCAATTTTGCCCCCTGTGAGGGCTTCCGGTGGTTGAATGTTTTTGGGTGTGTCGAGGGTTATAGCTGTTGTCTGGCGGGCTAACGACGAGTTATTAGCTGATAAGGTCGTGAAGAAACTAGTAGAAAAGACGCATACCATGCGCGAAATTGGCAAGATTGAATATCGTATAGGCAATATCGTCCGCTTTGGATTCCCATGTATAATGGTTCGGAATCGGCTGAGACTTGACGGTAGGATAAGAAACTCCATCGCTTCCTTGAATCTTGACAGACTTGTCGGCTGGTGCTTTTGCGAGGACTTTTCGGACTTGGTCGCCCTGTTGGACAGAGACGAAGAGGAAATTGTCGGGTGTTACAGCTGAAGCGGGAGGAGTACGGATTCATCTCGAATTTTCCATGAGACAAGTAGTTTAGACGTACCACCATGTATGATGTTCTGAGAAGCAAGATTGGCCAGAGTTTCCGAAATATCACCAATGACCTTCTGGACGATATGAACAGGCAGATTCTGTCCATGATACACGTTCCCTTGTCTCAGATCCTCAACAGACGGTCCAAGAAGCCTGTACAACAAACAAAAGTGCTTTCTCCCCCGCTCATTCTTTTCCTCAAACGTTTCAAGCAGCTCGGGTACACCACTTGAAGCAGTGGCTTTCATAGCCTTGAGGACGAAATAACGTTCGTTTTTGGCGTCCGGGTCGGCGGTGGCGGCGGCTGTCAAGATTTTTAGGGCGCAGTGTTGATCGTTCTTGTCGATGACAAGCCAGGTGGACGATCGCGGACCCCACCCGAGCTTGCGGGTTATTGTCCATGTGCCGTCTTTGAGTGTTTGGCCTGGTTGAGCGGAGAAGTAGCCCAGGGGAGAGTCGAGTTGCTCTTCACGGAAGAGAGGCATTGACATTGCGATGGTTGAATGATAGGAGGAGTCACTACATATTTCAGCTTAACAGGAGTTTGAGTCAGTAAGTTTGAGGATTGGCGGGATTTGCCGCACCGCGATGAATGACGTGTCGAAGAATGCGGAAATACTCACTACAGGCAAACTACAGTCTCCAGTGACTCGTTATAATGCATATCAGCCTTGTAGGTCTGGTAAGTTCGATTTACGCGTCCAAGGGGTGCATCAAAGAAGACATGCGCCAAAGATGTGCGTCGTATGTTTGTGTTGACGTCTTTGGCATTAATTATTGGTATCCGATCGGCGATCATTGGGTCTGACCAGCACAACGCGACAATTCTGATTGGTTACGATTAATATAAATTCCAAAGCATTCAACTATCTAAGTCTCAAGCTTTCGAACATGCATGCATCCCTGGCAACTGTCCGCAACAAAAAAATCAAAACACTTTGGTCGAAGGATGCCCTTATATATCCAAGGGGGTGTCGGGATTAAAAAAAGAGACCTAGGGTCGATTTTTTTTCTCAGTGGCGAGAGGTCGACCTACCTACTACGTAATCAGGCACCGGTCTATATATGGTAATAGTGACATCATCACTGTAGATATTTTCGACATAATTTCCCTTCCGGTGCCATTTATTCAGGTTTTGGATTCCCCCTGTACCACAGTTGACTGTTGTCCCAAAATCGGGGCATGTTGTGAATCCTTGTGAATATATTTCAATCCTCTTTAGATATAGTTGAGCTCTATATAGGTGTAAAATGGCAGGCTTTCATTACCTTGCCTTTCAACGCCAATTTTGAGAGAAATGCTGTTATCACACCCACCTTGATCATCATTTTTTGGTAAAATAATGAACAACAAGCTGTTTTGAGTGCTTTATATTGATCTATATACTCCTACAAGCTCATTACGTTGTATGGTCCTCCTCGGAACCTCCCCAACCTCTTTTTTAAATGAAGTTTGGGTGACGTCCATTTTTTTTTTTTCAGGCCTGACGGCTGGACCTACCTACCAGCCTCCGGTCCGGCATTCTAATCCCGACACCCCCTTGTATATATCCTTCGGAAACCCGTCCCAGCGGATTCACTCGTCATGCCTAAAAACAGATGCCAAGTAAGCCTTCAGAAACGAAGCAAACAAGAGCAAAAAAAAGAGAAACTCACGGCTTCTTGTGATCCTTGTCGTGCTTCTTGTGCTTGTCGTCAACCTCAGCATCGTCTCTGGCATGATGCTTAGGGTGTTTCTTGTGCTTGTGGTTGACCTCCGCATCGTCTCTGGCGTGATGCTTATGGTGCTTCTTGTGCTCGACGTCGGCGTCGTCTCTGCCATGGTGCTTATGGTGCTTCTTGTGCTCGACGTCGGCGTCGTCTCTGCCATGCTGCTTATGGCGATGCTAGAACGGATGGTAAGACATTTTTTGTAATTATGATCAGAATGCTCCTTATCACCTCGCGGACTTCATTCACAACGTATGAGGGTGCTCTTGCGGCGAGGTCCCGAGCCTCAGGTACAACGCCTGCGAAGGCGAGTTGAGCAGCGCAGGCAGCAAATGCGATGAGGACGTAGAAGCGAGAGATAGCCATTTCTCAATTGGATGGAGCTCGAGTGAAAACTGAGTTGGAGGGAGATGCACCGTTGAGGATCCCTTTTATACATATTCCAGCGACTATAAAAAGAGAACGATTCTCGCGTGCCATTCCATTGTGTAAACGTCATGCCGCAAACCAAAGAAAGACCACGGCAGAAGGCATTTGGAAGCTCGCCATGGAAAAAGTCATAGTGTTCTACTGGGAGCTGAGGTCATGCGACGAGAAGGAATCATAAAAATAGGTGCGACATACCAAAAATAAACCAATTTCTCTTGTAAACCTTCGATGCTGCGTGTCGTGACGCTGAACGGGACACCGCAGCAACTAAGTGTGGAAATAGAAAAGATGGAAATGATTGAATTCACCGCGTAAGCCTTTGCCTTCGATGATGTGAGCGCTACCAACATCAAGAAGAGGACACCACATCCGTAAAACCAGGCGTCCAAAATCCGAGTGGCCGATGCCGTGTGCTAGGAGTGATCCTTTTCTCGAACTATTATTGTCGAGATCACGCAAATATCGTGTTTCTCTACATCGTTCCGAACATTTTGTCCTCTGCGGACGACATGTAAGTCGTACAACCGAAAGACAAGCAAATTCAGTTTCTCGTCTCGATCATTTTTTTTGACAACGTGTATGTGCTCACATTGAAGTATCGAACACACCGCGGCCGTAAAACCTGATGATAATAATAGAATACGCCTCCGAACTTCTTGCGTTAACGCTTACCTTCTAAAATAGATCACCAAAATTAGGCGAACAAGAATAGATGTACACCAAGAATAGGCCACCTTCCAGAAATAACTGACCTCGCGTCAGCCGTTTACGTTGGCAGATGTGAGTAGTCACCTGCGGTAATGAGGGCCCCGTAACCGTGAGCATCGACGTCAAAGATTGGAGCGGCCTATGTCGGGAGATCCTTGGGTTTGACTTCTTCTTGTCAAGATCGCGCACATATGATGTTTCTGCACATCATGCCACCGAACGATTTCCCCCACGGCAGAAATTTTTGGGAAGCAATACTCGCCGTAGCTTGACTTTACGGAAAGCAATACCCGTACGTTGCTCTAGACTCTTTAGTAGCTAACCTATCGTTAGCTCTTCCGGTGAATTACCTCGTCATTACAAATTCTCTGCAACCACTGGGGCCGAGAGACGAGCAGACATATCAGGGGGCGCGAGGAAGAACGAGACCCTTGAACAAAACCCTTCATATTAGGAATGTGCAGCCAGATGTTCTTGCGGTCTAGCCGAGATCCAGAATGGCCTGACGGTGACTGACAGATCAGAGACGGAATGGAGGTTTCTGGCCCAGCACGTTACTTCTGAGTGTTGGGGGCGCGGGGGTGATATTGCGGTGCTGGAAGCTCGAGAGAGATTGTTCTTGTTAGGTATGGAGTGAAGGAGACGGCGCAGAGGATACTGTGGGGTATTGAGGAGTAGACAAAATTGAATGACCTTCGATCTTTATTATCTAATCTTATCAAAAACACTTCTCCAGACAAACATGACCAATTACGATGGAATTAAATTTATTATTTTCCACCGATGTCAACAAAGGTGCACTCGTCGTCGTCGGCGACTAGCTCTGAGAAAGTATCTGCATGGCTCCCAAATATCCGCCGTAAGCACCCTTTATGAACCACTGATTGACTTTAACCCCAACCTCTTCAGGCCATCGGCACAAGGTTGGCAGTGGCCATTCCCCCATAATGCTTCATAGGCAATGCCGCGCAGGACTTCACTCAGCTCTCAACTCAACTGCACCTCCTCCGCGAATATCACGGACGTCAATATCCTTGGCTCCAGGGCTCTCCACCCAACCACGTCACACGTCCGAAAAAGAAAACAATCCGAGTTAGAGTTCTTGCCTGGCGTTGGTGAACTCATATCAGCGTATCTAAAGCCGATCTCAACTCCTCCTCGACGACGTTCGGGATTGCTACACGTTTAGTCCCCGTTGGGGACGTAACAATTGCGTTGAGTGTAAAGAGCGCGCTTGGGGTTAAGGACTTATGTGACAATCATATCTTCTAGCTATCAGTTATCTCACCTCAACGATGCGGGCACAAGAGTTTGGCGAAAAGATGCGAATGTCGTTCTGGGAGTCCCCGCTTCCGAAAAACTTATTATCATGCATGTGACCACCCGCAACCGACGAAGAACGCCGTGATGCTTATGATGTTGCGCCGTTCGAGGCGGACAAGACTTGGACGTGGGTGGAGGCTGAGGGTGGGTTTCCATTGTGGGCACGGACTGCTTTGCGGGAGGTTGAGGCGGAGGCGAGGGTGGAAAGAGTTCGACGGCAGAGGGATATTTTACGACTACGTGACTGGCCTTTTGCAGACTATGATCCTTGAAGCTTGGAGTTTCATTTTGTTCATCTCCGGAAATGATTGGTGAGGCTACGACTATGTACTTCCAAGGGACATAGCAGAGAAGCCGACGAACCGTGAGTTTTTCTCCTTCCGCAGCTGGCGCGTTACTCAATTTAGACCCAAGAGCGATGAACGGCAAATGCCAAGGAGTCTCAGCTTTCAAGGAGTCCTCCCGCGCCCTCACGGCCTCGTATCCCGAACCGGATCATATTTCCTGTGCTATTTCTTGGTCTTTCTTTGCCGTTCGTTCCTACGTCCATTTTTATCGCAGTGATTACTGCCATCAAGTCAAGCCGCAGTACAAGAGTTGGGAGGTACCACGCCATTGTGCGACATCACGCATAGTGAAAAAAGAAAAATTTGGTTTTGCGCAGTAAAATTTCGATGCAGTGCTGGGTACGACGTTGAGGGTATAAAGGCGTTGTTGAGGTCGGTCTGCCGTTCATCACCTCAATTACACTGAAAGCTCAGTTTCATTCTCAAATCTCAGTCAAATGGCCATTACTCGCTTCTTCACTCTCATCGCTTTCTCTATTGGCGCTGCTCAACTTGCTTGTGCAGCCGTTATTCCTACAGCTGTCTTTTCCGAGAGTCCTACAAATTGCCCGACGTCATTCTCTAAACCATCCGGGGACGCGCTAGCACCGACTGATATTCCACAAGACGGGTTCAATATTTCTGCGGGACCCTTGGGGTGTCCGCCCTCTTTCTCCGCGAGTGGTCTACCGGATGCGGTACGAGCATCTTCAATGGAGTGAACAGAAAACTTAACTCCTTCATAGCTCCCTTCCGGTTTCCCACCTGCTGAATCCGCTGATGGGTCAGCGCCGACCGACATACCAGGGGATGGTTTCAAGAAATCTGGAGTGCCCTCCCAATCTGACACTCTACCAACGGTACGCAAAGCCTTTGTCCAACCGACACATTCTTACCTGTTTTCCCAGAACACGGCGTCTTACCCCTCTGGAGCATCCCCCGATGGCTCAGCGCCAACACAGCTCCCCAGGGGATACTTAGGATCCCTTTCTCAATTGCCCGACAGCCCTTCGAGCGCATCGGATGGCGCGACGCCGACGGATACCCCACAAAATGGATCTATGCCATCTGGATCTGGTAACGCTCCGCCTTCATTCTCTCAAGGTGGTGATCCATCAGCGGTATGCAGGCATGATTTTGTAAACTTCGATACATCTCAAATATGTTTCTAGTTCTCATCTTACTTACCTTCCGCTGCGCCCAGTGATGGCGCGGTACCCAGTGACTTACCAACCTACGACCTCTCCTCCGGGTCGCTTCCACAAGGGGTAAAGAAGGTTTTTCACTCCCTGACGAGTGATTCTGATACCGATTTTTTAGTGCCCAACTGCCTTTCCCTCCTCTGTCTTCCCCTCTGGGGGCCCAGCTCCAACTGATGCCGCGTAATTCCCATTTCTGTTATCCGCAGTAACCCTTGGACGTTATGGACGCCATGGACATATTTGTGTTTACGATTTTGACAACTTGTACGATTAACCACTGTATCTTTACTTCATATACTGTACCTTCGGACGCTCTCGCTTCATTCTCTGTATACTATTCAGATGTCGTACCAGCTGTATTCGATCCCAAGTTCGGATACCTGTTGTATCAATCAATGAGACAATTATTTTGTCTAGACGTATCCTCTCGACTCAGTGTGATTCTTCTCGATTTGACGTAGACCCCACATATTTTCTTGAATGGAAGACTCGCTTCATCTGATAAGTTTGAGATGGAGAGTATTGAGAGTCAAAGGAAATGGAGGAAATCCCGAGAAGATTTCGACCAGTGCCACTATGTGCGAGTCGAATTTACTCCGAAATGAATGATTCAATCGCACATCTAGGGTCATAAGACATCAACAGGCGTTTTCACTAAGCAACAGTTGCTACTTCTGAGAATGTGTACTGGAGTACATAGAGAATGTGGAACGGTTAAAAGCGGAGACAAATAGGAAGTTGAAATTTTGTGAGATGGTTTGTGCGCGGTACTGGCTATAAATAAATTATCGATCGGGCTATTGTTAGGTACACAAGGGGCAAACAGCTTTCGTCGCCAGGTAAAGAGGTGGTAAACAGTAGATAACTATGTTAAATCGTTTATTCCACACTTGCAGAAAAAATGAGCAGTTAGATAAAATTATAATTTTCTTGCTTCAGAAATGAGTGATAAAAGTAAAATGTTGTTGCTGGAGTAGGAAGATGAGGGTTAGCCACAGCAAAAATGATGAGGCAACAATTTAATGACATTGAAAGCTCATTCTGACATGCGGGAACAGGAACAAAGAATTTACATATTTGCCAAGCAACGAGGTGATCTGGCCCGCATATAGTGATGGGCAGGGGTCAGGCTGGGGTTTGGTGAGTTTTCGGCGGGTTTTGACTTGATAGGC
>NW_001889921.1:301598-363520 GCF_000143565.1 Laccaria bicolor S238N-H82
CCTATAAAGTCAAAACCCACCAAAAACCCACCAAACCCCAGCCTGACCCCTGCCCATCACTACCCGCATAGGAATGTCTAATTCCCTCAAAATTCCCTGGCAATTAGTTAAATTTTGTTCCAATTCAGGAACAGGCTTTCAATGACATTAACTTGTCGCCTCATCTTTGTTGCTGTGGCAAAACAGGGTTGATCTTTATCTTCCTACTCTGGCATCAACATTTTCTTTTTATCAACCATTCCTGCGAAGATAATGAGCAAGAAAGTTTGAATTTTATTTAACTGATCATTTTTTCAACAAATGTGGAATAAAAAATTTGACATAGTTATTTACTATTTATCACCTCTTTACCTGGCGACGAAAGCTGTTTGCCCCTTGTGGTACAGACTGTAATTAAATGAATGGGTGCGTCGTACGAATAATAATTCAAAGTGTAAAAAAAATTAAATGACAAAAATTGGAGAAAAAAGCTCGCCGCAAGAAAGAAAAAAAGCAGAGGAGGAAGAGAATAAACACGAACGGGTGGACAAAACGACAGAAAGTGGAGAAATAATCGAGCAGCATGATATATCGATGATCATAGAAATGGGTCGGATGAATTTATGCGGACCAAGTGCTGACTCGAGAACCGCAGACCACGAGTTTCGCAGACACTCACGAGAAGGCAGATTCTGTTTCTATTTATCCGAATGGGCGGCCGTTTTCTAGACCTCCTAAGCTGGAGGTAACGACGGCCTTGCCGACGTTGCGATCCGTCGCATTCACGTCCAGTATGCTGAAGTATATAAGGCACCAGATGTCTGGAGAATAATCATTCAAAAATTCGCTCTCAACAAAGCTTGTTGAACTCGACTGAGTGCCCATCTCAGTAGTCCTCTGTTGAATCAACTCGAGCTGATTTTTTCGAAGTTAGCATTGCAATGAAATTCTCTATGGCACTCAGCATGTTTTTGTCATCTGCGTTCATCCAGACGGCAGTGGGGTTGCAATGCAGCTCCGAATGTGCAGCTTGCTGGCGAGACAATAACTCAAACGGGGCCGACATCAAAATTCGTTGTGGAGGAAACTTGGGGGAAGGTCAATGCGGCGACAGTTGCCCCAGTGGCTACAACGGTATACACTGTGCCGATAATTCCCGTTGCGTGTGAGTGGAAAAAGCTGCCTAAAAAGCCAATAATAATAACGAACTCACCAATTTTGAATAGATGCGAGGATGGTACTAATTGTGATAATTTGGGCCCATGTCAATGTCCAACCCAGCATTTTGATGGCGACGGGCGAACCGTTGGGTACACAACATGTGGAGAGATCAATGCAGATGGATCGTGCACTTGATGTTGGAGAACAATCTTCAAATAATTTGTTGTGGGTAGCAAGTCGGTAGTCTGCTGTGGACACTTAACGTTGACTCGGTTTGCGAAAAAAACTGCAACATATGTAATAGCAAAAATGAAGAGAAAGAGCATCATAGTCTATGATATCATTGAGAAAGTATACAGTTTTAAAACAAAAGTCCACCTTGTTACAGTGGTGTTGCACAATCCTTGGTAAGTGTGATGACCAGTGACATGCCGTGACATAGCGTCACAGGGCCAATTTCTTGAGACATGGACTTTGTACCTTCCACAACACCAATCCAATATATTTTTTGCAGTGGGTTTGAGGGAATGATGTGATTGAATCCACTGAGAGAGTTTTCCATGTAGAAATTGTATTTATTGCTCCAAAAATGCGAAATCAGCTTGTTTTCCCTGCCAAATTTGGCACTCTGGAGAGATTGGACTATAACTTTCCAACCACAACACGTATGAACATGGTTTGTAGGAGGATATTACTTAGAATTTGAATTCCAATCGATCTACG
This sequence comes from Laccaria bicolor S238N-H82, assembly GCF_000143565.1. Classification (NCBI taxonomy): domain Eukaryota; kingdom Fungi; phylum Basidiomycota; class Agaricomycetes; order Agaricales; family Hydnangiaceae; genus Laccaria; species Laccaria bicolor. The sequence goes on from NW_001889921.1 coordinate 303,462, forward strand.
GATCCAGAATTTTTATTTGTGGCCCCTATGTCGAGATCACCCCTAAGAATGAGCACTTTAACATAGTTATGGGGTAGTAATTAAAATTATGGACCCGTAGGATTGAAGCCACATACTAATCGGTTATTTAGTCTCTGCAAATCTAAGCCAAAATCCTATCCATTGTAACGCTGATAGCTCGAGTAGGCAACATTGGGCTAATAGGTGCTGTATAGCCACCAAAATCAGACACATTGTAGATTTTTATACAATTGAATAGAGACTATCTATACAATTCTGGCGCATTTTTTTCTTGTAAATCAGTGGAGATTTGACTGAGCTACATCATTTACAACTTTGAGCTTGTCGGAGAAGCATCACCAGTCTGCCAAATTGGGAAGGTGCCTGTTTTGGCCACTACTTATAGATGGCCCAAACTTGTAAATGGTGTAGCTCAGTCAAATCTCCACCGATTTACAAGAAAAAAAATGCGCCAGAATTGTATAGATAGTCTCTATTCAATTGTATAAAAATCTACAATGTGTCTGATTTTGGTGGCTATACAGCACCTATTAGCCCAATGTTGCCTACTCGAGCTATCAGCGTTACAATGGATAGGATTTTGGCTTAGATTTGCAGAGACTAAATAACCGATTAGTATGTGGCTTCAATCCTACGGGTCCATAACTTTAATTACTACCCCATAACTATGTTAAAGTGCTCATTCTTAGGGGTGATCTCAACATAGGGGCCACAAATAAAAATTCTGGATCCGTAGATCGATTGGAATTCAAATTCTAAGTAATATCCTCCTACAAACCATGTTCATACGTGTTGTGGTTGGAAAGTTATAGTCCAATCTCTCCAGAGTGCCAAATTTGGCAGGGAAAACAAGCTGATTTCGCATTTTTGGAGCAATAAATACAATTTCTACATGGAAAACTCTCTCAGTGGATTCAATCACATCATTCCCTCAAACCCACTGCAAAAAATATATTGGATTGGTGTTGTGGAAGGTACAAAGTCCATGTCTCAAGAAATTGGCCCTGTGACGCTATGTCACGGCATGTCACTGGTCATCACACTTACCAAGGATTGTGCAACACCAGTTACAGGGGAAAAAGTAAAAGTCGATAGCGTCCGAGGATAAAGTACAAGGACAACGATACCACTTATGTACAATTTCTCGGTTCTATTGATCTGTCCATGATGTCCAAAGTTAAAATTACGCGTTAGTTAAGCGAAACAATCAGACAGTGTCAGTAGGTGCTGGACCATCTGAGGGCCAGATGGAGGAAGGCAAGGCGGTCGGGCACTGAAGATACAAGTAAGAAAATTTCAAGAAATCGTAAAGTTTCCCCTTACCCCTTGTGGAATCGGTCCAGCCGAAGAGTTGTATGCTGGTAAATCGGTGGGTGCTGGTACTGCGAAATTCTGAAAGTGAGAAGGGCACTGATGAAAAGAGAGTTAATAAATATCATGGCAAACAAGATTTAACTTGGTACTTACCGCCGATGGAACGCCACCATCAGAGAATGACGGTGGAGGGTTATATGATTCAGTTGGCATCCTCCCATTGTCCGTCGGTGTTGGAACATCGGTCGCGTTTGTCGGAGAAAAGTCGTGGTGGTCGGAGAAGGAGTCTGGCTGGCCTTCGTGTCCCTCATGAGATTTTGAATCATGTGAGTGGTCAGATGGTGCTGATCCATTGTTGGGGGCTCCAGAAGGGAAGGCCGATGTGTTCTAAAGCTTCAGTTAAGAAAGAATCCTTACTCTGTATAAAATTTGCGTACGGCTGGCGGATTGTCAGATTGCGAGTACGAGGGAGAGAATTTGTGCTTCGGGAGATCAGTTGGTGCCGGACTATCGCCAGGGAAATCGGAAGGGCGCTGGAAATAGAGATGAGACACATTTTGAGTCAATTCTTGAAGCTTTCGTACCGAGTGTGGCATATGGGAGAAAGAGGGCATGTATCCAAGGGTAGAGTTAGGCGGATTCCCGTCTTGCGGAGAGTCAGTTGGTGCTGATGTAGCTCCCGATGGAGACAATGAAGATGGGTAGATCGTAGAGCTCCCGAAAAGGTTATTTGCAGGTATAACGGCAGCTTGGGCAAGTTGGGCAGCGAGCAAGGCCAAGGCGAAGAGAGCGCAGAAGCGAGTACTGGCCATTCTACTGAGTCTATGAGACGAGTAGCTGTTTCAGCTGATGAATGGGTCTGAAGCAAACGATCTTTTTATACGGTGAGCATCATAGTGCAGGTGTTGCCCCAAGTCCTGCTGCGCTGCCGAAGGACCGTCGATTTTTTGTTGTTCTCGACCCGCGACATCGCACAACGGTGTGGCACCTCCAAACTTTTGTACTGCGGTTCGATGACGAAGGGTAGTACGTGCGATGGTAAGAATAGAAATAGGAACCAACGGGGAAAAGTCACAGGAAATGCAGTGATTCGGCAGAAATGAAACGGGCATGGAAAGCCGTGAGATAAATTAGTTCCTTGTTGTTTACTTTTTGAGGCGGGTTTCTCGACGACATCCAAGCTGCGGAAGAGAAATGAAATCCACAGTTCGCCGGCCTTTTGCAGGTTGGGTCAATAGCACAAGCAGCTTCATGAGGTCGCACAACGTTAACGCAGAGCGCAACATGTGTAAATTGTGGGAAACAGCTTCAAAATTGAATTCAATTGCTGACTAAACCCATCTTGTTTCCCACTATCGTGCGCGATGGCGGACAGCCTCTCCGCCGAATGCACGCCCCTCAAGGAGAAGTACGATACGTGCTTCAACGCCTGGTTCGAAGGCTACTTGGAACCAGCAGTCGCAGCCTCATCTTCGGAGCGCGGGGCGTACTCAAAGAAAAAAGCTGATGAATTCCAGGCGAAGTGCGGGAAGGTGTGGGAGCAGTACAAGGAGTGCATTCAGGTGCGTTCTCGAGCCTATGTGGGTGGTCGATATGCTGATTGGTAGGCTCAGAGGGCCGTGAAGGAGAAAGGCCTGGACAAGCTCTTGCAACAAGCACGCGAGGAGAACCCCTTGACGATGCCACCTCCGCCTCCCATTGTCAAACCGCTCAAGAAGAATTCGTGACAATCTAGGTTAGCATGGGTGGACTTGACGCTTTTAACCAAAGATGTGGATGTTTTGAGTGCGTTTGGCTTGATTCTTTCCGATGACGCGTCACTGAACCACGTAGGTTTGTTTCATATATCCAATAGAACGCCAATCTATACACAATGTCGTAATTCAACCCCTTCTCACCTTATTGTCTGAGCTACCCCGTCTCGGAAAGCAGGCACCACTCCCTCTCACATGCAAATTTTACCTTTTTGAACATGAACTACGATCACCTTTGACGCATGGGGAGAGTCACTCGTCGGATATCCGGCGGTTCATTATGGTCTCGTCAATGTGCCCCACCTTGCTCGGCGTAAGTGTCATCCCAATTTTAGATGAATGGCTCATCAAGACCTTGACAATCAGTGCTCGGAAGTTGACTTATTTCGCGACCTCAGTTTATGGGACTCGCTCTTGTTCGTGTTGGTCTCGGATACCTTGTTTCATGTACTTCCACACCCCTACGACACGGGTATTTTTCACGCAGTCTATACGACTAGTGCATCAGCTCATCGCAGCTCGCCACAATGACGCAAACGGGTTTAGGGTAGACCCGAGTTTGTACCCGACTGATGTGGGTACCACGCCATGCTCATAGTTCCAACATTACTCGGTTTTCAACTTGAAATTTACTGGCCCCTTACGCAGAAATCGCGCCAAGAAGGGACAGCAAGACGCAACCAAATCAAGATGTGGCAAGTTCACTGCCAAGTTGTCTTTGCTGATCAAGCTCAATGCCCGACTGAAAACAGTCGAAAAACTTATTAGCAACAGGAGCGCGTTTCTTTCGCCATCTGACACCGGCGGCATGCAAGGATTCAGGACTTGACTCGAGTCTGAGTACCGTGCCTAAATCAATCGCCGGCTATGATTAATAGCAGCTCAAAAAGTTGACGCTTTAAATCTTCGTGAAGGTCCCAGAGAGGCGCAAAGGCAAATCCGGGATGGCACAGCACGTTCATCACTTTTCCATAATCTTCTACAACCCAGTAAGTCGATAACCAGTGGGGGTGAAAACCGAAATCAAAGACTGAAATATGATGTTACCATGCTCATCGACGACAACGACCTCTGGCTTACATCGAGGGTCGCCACCAGAGAAGGTATCTAACCGAGTCGGGAAAGCGCGATCGATTTACGTTACGGGCAGGGTTGTCGTGGAAGATAGAAATTCGTCGTCTCGCTTTGACGCGTTTCACATATTCGAGGATGGGAATCGCATCTTATGGTTCAAGTGCTCTATGGGCGCACTACATAAGGCCTGCAATAAGGAAAGGAATGACAAAGAACATGGTTTTACCCATGCTCGGAGGCCTAGGGAAACGATAATGGTGACCATCAATTCCAAAGATGTGTACAAAAGAGGAGAGGCGATGAGAGTCATAGATCTGAAGGTGATTCATCAGCTGAGAGCAACGAACTTAGTCCCGTCTTACTTACGAACACTTGAACAGTGCGACCAGCGGTAGAGATTGTCCGCCGATTCGTGGTCTCCCCAGCTCGCTTGCCAAGGAATCTCGTAGGCGATGGGTAAGCTGACATTCGAAATTGAGCTGACTAGCAACGGAATTGATTGGTTTCAAGAACTTGTCGTTACCTTCGTGTGTGGCATATGACCCAGCGTCATCCCACGACCGACGAAGCCGAGTGTGGCCTCCTCGTTGAGATCGTTAGGGGCTGTGAATATGGACGCCGTGGGATCTAGGTGGTTAGTAAGGTGGATGGGTATTCATCAACGGTGTGTGAATTCGTGTGGAACTCTCCTGATGCCGAGCTGAGTGGTTTCCAGAAATCATGCAGGTGAGAAATCGCACCTCGTGGAGGACTCAGAAGTGTTCTGCTCAAACTGTACTAATCGCCTTCACCTCCGCCGCTTCCTACTTTGATTCGCAATCGTATATGTCGTGTCGTTATAAAACGCGTGAAGAACGGTGAGAACCTTGTGATGACGCGCTCGTCTCTGGCGAGGATAACGCGATGGTAAGGTAATTCAACAGGCATTCTTCGATTGATTTGAGGAGCCCTGCTTGTTCCCTAGTGGTCCGTAGCATTTGGGACAGGGACATGACCGTGGTTCGCGGCTTGCAACCCCGGAAGCCAAGTCTGAGCGGAGAGTTCAAGCAGAGTTGAGAGTTGATGTAAAACACTTCGCCCCGCACGTGTACGTGATTTGAACACACCACCGTTTTTCTTCCTTCGAATTCCTTCAGCCTTATCGCATTGTACTTGCCTGTAGACATTTCCACCTCTTATCAGACCAAAAGTCCGAAATTTACAACATAAAATTCAAAACACCCTACAAATCGCAAATGCTACATAAGCTAAACCTGTCCGTATACATAGCGCAACGAACTACAAGAGAAAAACGAGTCCTTTGTAAAATGTTCGTGTGTGGAAAAATATCCTTTTAGTATTTTGTGGACAGAAAAAGTGACCTTCAAGCAGCCCTCAGCGGCCGACGGATGGGAACTTAAACTCAGTGCACTACAGCCATGTTAGAAAAATATGATGGGTCCTAAATATCATGAATATATCATACCTTCTGCTCGATATTAGCTTGAGAGAATGAGCTTGGGTACTTGATTGGACCAGCGAAGGGTTTGGGCACGGGTATGACCTGGGTGAAATAAGAGTTGTTGATCAGGACAATTGCTCAATGTTCCTTCAAATAGGACGTACATCGGAGCAATCAATGAGTTTACTTGTATCTTGACCCAGGACTTGGAGTTTGGCCATGGCAGCCTTGAATTGGGTCATCATCCGCGCCTGGTTGTTAATCATTGACTGCCATGAGCATGCAGTTCTGTGATCTATTTCCGAAGGTTGAAGCCCGGATACTTCGCAAGAAAAACTCAAAGGACGAACCGCGTGCGATGGCTGAATCACTTTGGAGGCGCATTTCTGCTGTAGTGAAAGATTGAACTTCACCACTGTTGGCGCCGGAACTAGGGAAGATATATAGAGTTAGAAACTGTACGGATGTCTGTCAAATAACCACCTACCCTGGGAATACAGTTCCCTTCAGGAGGACTTCAAGGAATAGCTGGGAGTCGCTAATTACGAACTTATGTTTGAACATACAATGGTCGAAAATTGGATGTCGGATACTCACAAAGTCGTCGAAGTTCTATTATTCGACGCATAAGTGGAACTCGGACTGAGTTGATGTGGGGAATGACTCACGAATCTAACGGAATTCCGGCAACAGTCTAGAAAGGGAATGAGTGATAAATCGTGCAGATACAACAGGGTGACGCACTGGGTCAATGTCAACCTAACAAAAAGAAACTTCAATAATTTGCTCCTAGACAAAAAAGCAAAAGACGTACAACGTTCGCGATGCTATGAGACGCGAGGAGAGCCACAAGTTCCGCCGGGCTAAATCCCGCATCAGCCATGCGAGCAAGCATGGAATCAACGCTATCTAGATACGACAGTTTTAGTACGACGAGACACAGAGGTCAATATCAAGGAGTTACCGGTGGGTTTCGGTACGGTGTTGTCAGGAGCAGGTGCCACGGGTGGAGGACGGCCAAACATATACTGGAGTCTAGGTGCGCCTGGGCAATTTGCGGTACCAACCGCGGCGGCAAGGTGCAAGCTTTAGATAAAATAGTAAGGTAATGCTCATACTGGAACGGCTTCACTCACAAATCTCCGGCACTCAGTCCGGTAGTTTGGAAGACTGGCCATTGATCAGCGGTGATATCGTCGATCCTTTGGATTGGTGTCAGAGATAAAATGAAATTTTGGGGATTGAATAGTTACCCCACGTTGGCATCTGAAATCATTGTCACGACATCAGGGGACGTCAATATACAGGTCGAAACCAAAAATAATCACCGTAGGCCAACTCGGTGGTATTGAAGATCAGAATTGAACCGTCTGCGCCGCCGCCTTTGCCACCTGACCACAAATAATTAGTAGGTAGTTACAAACATTGTTGGTTAGCTACCGTGGATGGAGAACCCAATGGCGTCGTGGAACGACAGTCGAAGAGCTGTGTGCGCCTGGCAGGGTGATGAGGACAGGGAGAGTGGATGAGGAAAATTCGTACCCCAAACCCACACGCTCCACCGCCATGAAGGTTCTGTTGGATATTATCAACAATAGGGAAGAGTGCTGGTGACCATTCAAGTCAGTATTCGAAGAGAAAGGGGCACATTTTAGATGACTCACGGCAGCATGCCTTGTTCGATGTAACGTGCCCAGTGCTACAGGTTACTTGGTTGGAAAGACCAGCGGCGTTGGCGATTTGAGCGCCAAATAAAAGAGTAATGAGCGTGGAGAAAAGAGCGACAGCCATTTGGGGGCCGGATTGGGGAAAAACGTGAAAAGGGTGGAGGATACACCAAAAGAAGTCGACAATCCCTTTTATAAAGAATAAGGAAGCGGTAGGGACACCCCGGCCGGCAAAACACTGGCGAAAATGAGTTCAAGCGCTTCGACAGATCCTGTAAACAGCGATGATGAGAATATAGGACATGGATAATCCGAACCTTCGTGGCGTTTCAATTGTAGGCAACCATCAAAAAAAGTTGTAGACCGCTGGAGTGATCATCAGGCTCAACGAAATTCTGCGCAAGTATTTGCCACGATTACTACCGGACTGCTTTTGAATAACAAAATGCCAAGTTGCTCGAAACGGAGGGTGAATTCGAGGGGACAGCTGCGAGCAAGAAACGTTTCAATGACGGATATTTAGAAGTAATGCGATGATAATAAACCCGAAATCGACAGCATAGACCAGAACATGAGAATAAGATCCTGGTTCGAGTCGTGCGAAGAGTCCTCCACAGCGAATCAACGGACGACCATTTGAAGGAGATCCCGAATACCGTGGGAATCAGAAAAGAACTCAAGTCGACTCGAGGCGGAGCGGAGCGGAAAAAGAACCCGCTCGGGGCGCGAGTTGAGGATTATTTATAGCCAAATTTGCTCGTGAGCTGTCGGGAGGCCGCTCAGGGGGTTGCCGAAGAAGCAAAACCGTGAGCCGCTACGTTTTTTTCCCCCTTCACAAAGGCCGAATAGATGCCATTCAGTCAGCAGCTTCCTTGTAGGGGTGATTCAGTATCTCTCGGAAAGCTCTGAGATTCCAGTGATCGACAAGGATGATTATGTGTTGTTTAATGCAGACGTTGAATGGGTATTTGAGGAAGATAGGTCATGGCAACGCACAGCAACAGGAAGCTGGAGAATGCGGGAAATGGGCGACAAGGAAGGGATGTTGCGGCCAGAAGGCTTCTCAACTTCACGTTACGGCTTGCCCTTCATTCCTGTACACACGGCGGCCTCAGCGTTCAGAGCGCATAAGATGCGTTGCGTCGTAAAGCCATCACCAGGGTAGGGAGTTCAAGTTGGTTTGACTGCTAAGTAGTATTATCAGCGACATCGTGGAAACGTGAAACTCACCCACGTAGTTGAGAGTTTCTATGGTGAGTTGATATGATGAGAGAGTTACATTATGTTTGCAATGGTTTTGAGATTACCGCCTTGCCAAACATGGCACATCTGTGGTCGCGTGCCGATATAATCAGTGGAGACATCTCTGTCTTCCCCACGACGACGAATGTCACTTTCAGAACAGCAAGTGGCGCAGGAAGCTGCGGCTGTCGATCTCGAGCTCGAAGAGACAGACTCTGGATCCGATGACGACGATCTTATCCCCAATCCCAACCACAACACAACCATCTCCGACCTCCCTATTCTGCGCCTAATTTCCTATGGGCACAGTCGCGGGCCTATCGTTCCAACTCCTGCAGTTGTCTTTGACATCCGAACTCTTCCTAACCCTCCCAAACACGTCCGATCTTCTCAGACTGGCCTTAACAAACCGCTCAGGGACTGGTTCTTTGCTGATAGCGATGTTCAGAAGCGCTTTGATGACGCGTGTGGCGTGATCGAGGAGAAATTGAAGCAAGTTGATACTGAGGAGGACGATGAGGTCGTGGTTGGAGTCTGTTGTCAGCTTGGCAAGCATCGCAGCGTTGCATTCGTTGAAGAGCTCGGAAAGAGGAAATGGGAGGGTTGGCAGGCGGTAGTCGAGCATCGGGATGTTCATATCAAGCGCTCTGGTTCTGAGAGGAATAGGCGGGGACAAGTGGCGCCTGGGGATGATGATTGACCTGATGTTGGTTCGTTTGTTGCCTTCGTCTTTTTTTTGGCGTACGTCAGACCCACCTTTTCCCTAGGCTTCTCTGCTCTTCTGTGTATACCATGTATTTGTTCAACTATCCTCGTGAAATGCAAGTCTATGAAACATGTTGATTTTGAGAACATCGCATTTGCCTCATTCTGGAGAAATCGGCGGATCAAGGACTGCGCCGCCAATACCGCACCTTGTGAGCGGTAAGGGCATCTGAATCCTCGCCTCTGTATTGTATCTAATTATCCTCCATCTGAAGCCTCCTTGGACGCGGTTTCATTTCAACAATTCTCCTCACGGAAGTCTAAGCGCTCATGCCTCCAAGTCGCGTCTTGGTCGCGTCCTCGAGCTGAGCATCAGACGAGATTCGAGAAATGGTTTCTCGATCGAAATTGATGGCTCGTGCGCGTGAGCGCTCACCTCGTGAATTTTCCCCTTTATTTCCTATGACTGAAGGTCAGATTTATCCCCGATGCCGCCGACACCCGCCGGTTCAACATCACGACCGAAGTATCCCACATGTCAGCTCATGTCAGCAACCAGCCCATTGCTTTACTCACAATAATTTCGCTGACCTCAACGGTCAACGCGTAATACGCGAGACCCTAGGGCACTTTTCAATCGTCCGATAACCTTTACTCACGTAGGGTCCACAGGTCTTGCATAGCAGGCACCTTTTCAGTAGTGATCATGGCGAACCCGTGCCTGCGGCCTTTGCCGGCGACATCGTCCCTTGAGCGTTACTATAGGTGGTTAGTATGAACGCCCACTGATCGCCGTTAATATATAATAATTGATTGAGTTCTTGACGTTCAAAATACAGTAACGCACCTGACTTTGCTCCCTGTCGCTTCTCTGGATCTCCCCTCATCATACGCGACGACGACCTCTAGGTCGACGTCTTTGCGCCAACTTGAATGCGCAAACCCTCAGGTTTTCCATTCGACCTTGACAACCCCTTCTCCCAGCTCCCATCAACCTTACTGGCTCATCAGTACTCCTCTGGTCAGTTTGGTGCATCGATTGACTAACCACCGAAGCTGACAAGACCAGTGGCGGCGTTGACCCTCTTATGCTGGGAGTACTTTCTGACTTGCTCTCAAGAGTATCATCACATCTGGAGGTACGTACTCATGTTCACTTCTCTGAGCCACTCTTCACCGGCTCTTTCTTAGCTTTCCGTTTAATCAAGTAAAGGGCGCTTATCTGTTCGCGCGCTACTATGGGATATTATCACAAGTGTGAGCTCTATCTTCGATTTCTTTTTGCAATTCGTTGATCTTGTTCATCATCGACAGGGTGAACGTGTACCTCTTCTTGAACTTTCGTGTCCCAGTGCAGATGCACGCATGTCGATCATGGCATACGTTCCTCTTTGTCTCTTCGGCCTCCCTCCAAGCTATATTAGATTACATTTTAATTTTAAGAGGTAAGCATCTTTTATATATTCCGTATAAGCATGCTCAAAGACGCTTAGTTTACGCTTTGTGCAATCAATCGAAAAGAGTCGGCGCTTATTTGATGATTCTATTCCTGACTCAAGCTTCTCTCACCATCGCGCACGGGAAACAAGGGTCACAGGAGATTTTTTTCGATGAAGCATGTAATTGGGTTCGAGCACCTGTTGAAGTGATCTACCTAACGTCTGTCCCTTCCCGTTCCGCTTGACTGAGTGATACCTGACAACCTTGATCTTAACCTTTCCAGCGCTATAATTTGCGTCCTACATATCAGCCTGTGGTACCTGTCTATCACGAGGCTAAACAATGGCCCTATCCATCCCTTGTTGCGGCTTGTGATACGCGATGGGTCCATTGTGTTGGTTACGATTTGTGGTTAGTGAATCAACTTCTAATCCATTCATTGCCGCCTCACGATGTATCTAAGCCATTGTGCTCTGTGCAACCCCATTTGCGTTCCTCACTAAGGAAGCCATCCCCAGCATGCCGCTTCTCATGTACGTACCACCAAATTGACCGACCTGCGTACCTGCGATCTAATAACCCCGCAGTTGGCCTCATACGTTTTTCAGCGTTGTGGTAAGCCATTTTTTGATTGGACGTCGACTCGTCTCAAGGCTGCTTTTTTGTAGACTTGCCGGATCATCATGAACATGCAGTCTTTGCGTATTGACGAGCCCGTACGTAGCGCACACCGGTCGAACTTCATCCTTACGTCCTTCTTCAACATGTCTCAACGTGAGAGTGGGTTGGACGAGTATGACTGCGCTCCGTCTTCGAGCTCCGGGAGCTTGCCGCGTATTCCAAACGCTTAATTCCTACGATTGTTCTTAATATAGACGTCGGAAATCATACAAGACATGCCATGCTTTCTAGTTCATTTCGTCCAGCCAACTCAAGTACAAGAAAAAGGCTACTCGAGAGTTGCGTACCTCAGAATGCTGCGTGAGCCCCCATCTCAAGACTTCCACTGACTTTGAGCATACGACAAACGACATTGATGTCGAACGATCTTCCGCACTCAGGACTCTCTCTCATGTTTGCCCCCATTGGCAAGTGATTAATTTCGATGGCGCATTACTCTACCTTCTTGCCCCCGAGTCTAATCCAGCTTCGGCAAATGAAATTCTACGCCCGTCAAAAGTTTCTCTGTCAAATATCTGGACGGAATAGGGCTCGCAATTTGATGTCCGTCTTAGCCCACTCTGCCAATTTTCAGAGTCATCAGCTTGTACTCGACGACTCGTATGCAAGCGATGCACTGGGAGGTTGATGTTTATGAGAATCGTCGACTTGAAGGTCGGGAGTTTGGATTGTAAGAGCTTGAATCCTGCTGGCCGCCTTTCGATTTTAGACGTCCGGGTACATGACTTGTACATGACTGCAGTTATTTCCTATACTACGTCATTCCACATTGTTGAGGAGTTCGACCGACTTCAAATGTGGCTAGAGCTTTCCTCTGTCCGACAACAATAACCAACGGCGATCGGGGTTGTTCCGTCAACCAAGACGAAGCAGAAATGCCTTTCAACAATTCTTGGCCCCTCAATCCGACGATAAACGACATTGAAAAAGAATCTGACGCACAAATTATTGTTCAACCCCCGCTCAATCAGCGAGTACCCAACTACATGATCAAATATTATACGGCATGCATAGTGTGGGTATGCTGCACATTAATAGCCAACTGGCGCGACTTCCTCAAAGCCCCAACATAACCACTCTGATCGCCATTCGTTGAATCAGATGCTAAAGGGTTCATGACGTACGCCTTGCTATTAGAATCTCCAATACCCTCAAACACAACGCGGCTGGCGTTTACTGTAGAGGTGTTCAAGTTACTGTTTGTTCCCTCAAGCGCCCACCCAAGGCCTGCGCGCACATTAATCATCATGCATGTAATGCCTGAGACGGCGGGCCAGCAGTTCACGATGAGGAAGCATATGTTTTGGTGTGTTTGATATGTTACGAAGAAGACGAGTGCCCAAGCCCTGAGGTATATCGCGAAAATGAGCATCAGGAGTTAGAAAACAGAAAAGGAGGACGGACGTGTAGAAAGTGGCGCTTTCGACGACTATGGCAAGGACTCCCTATATGACGTTGAAGGTTCGCTGTGGTTAAAAAAGGAGGCCACGTACACCGAGACTTGGTCCACCATATTTCTGCGATCTCGAGTCGACCAACCACAACTTGTAAGCGATCATTGCTGTGGAGAACGGGTTATGCCTTGTTGTGTAACAACAAATGAGAGGACAGACGTACCAGAGCAATAAACGTTGGTGCTAACCAACCCACAGACGTGTGGTGAGCTGCTCAGTAAAGGAGAAGCAGTCGAATGACCTACCAGATGGTGAACACACAATCGGGAGTAGCCCATCTTGCTGCACTTGATTGGAAAATACCCGCTCCCGTTTCCAGCTGAGGAAATTCCTGAACTAGGCCAATTCCGCAAGCTGATTCGGGAAACGCAGAGGTTGATAAGCGACCCTCGTAATATCTATGAGTGGTAAGAGAGAACGCACTAAGAAGGCCCACGAGACCTAGGATAGGGAAGACGACCACGAGTTTCCTGTAGTTCCAAACGACCCACAATCTATATATCTTCACGAGATAAGTAAAGGAGACTGAGACTCAGGACGGTAGAGAAAAGTGTCTTACAATGAGAGCGTCCCCGATCACGGCTGCAGCGATAAAAAATCCCATCTCAGCAACGAATGTTGGTTGGCTCCATTCCAAGTAAAATATCAGGGGGCCTTCGGGAGAGTTCACAGCCTGAACGAGACGTGCGCCTTCAATGACCCAATGCTGAATGACAGAGAATGTCAGCCTCCAACCATGCAAGCCACGTTGCGCTCACTTACTACTGTGATGGCAACAAACATAGCGAGAGACCCGGCGATGAGAGGTGTGCACAGGATAGACCATATCGATGCGTGAGGAGAGGTCTTACGAGCCCTAGAAATAAGGAGGGCTGAGGATAGAACGAATAGTGTGAAGAATATGCCGTAGAGGGTGCCCTCGACGCATAATCCGGCAAGGTTGACAGTGAGGGGGTTGGCCTGGGGCATGTTGGGCGAATTTGAAGGTCGTGAACGACGCTAAGTATATGTATGCCGGTTGTTATTTCAACATTGAATCACGGAATCGTGGGCATTTGATTGATTAATTCAAAGTGGGCTCGGCTATGAAGAATTTGTAGGAGGTCTTGAGGAACGCTGCCGCAGGATGAGTTCCCGAGAAAATCGCGACTAACTTTGACATGAACTGCTCCACTGGTTTCCACCTCTCTCTGCACTTATGCATTCAAAACCAAGGGGAGCGTCATTCTTGATGACGGAGGTCGGGCTAGGTTGGGTGGGGATTTCAAAAATGCTTTATAGGGGTCACGTCCGCCGGCAGGAGACTTCATATCAGAATCGGCCTTGTGACCGTTGGTCGTCCAAGGTGCACGAAGAGCTAGTCGTCGTTCGGCTCGATAGTTGAAGTTGAATTTGGGCTTCTAGGTAAACGATGAAGGAAAGGCAAAGCTCGCAGTTTCATGCTGGTCGCATGCGGGCTGATTTCAACTTTTACTTTATGTAAGCAATTCAAAAGTCAACAACAATAAACAAGCATCGCCCGATTTAGACGCCATGCGCGTAACCAGCACTCAAGTAACCCCTGAGGCGGCAGGCCTGAGGCCTGAGTTAAAATGAAGGACGCTACAAAATTTATTTACACCAGGCTCAACGTTGGCTTCAAGTTGGCTTGAGATTTTGCATGTTGACACGTGCACCTGCATTTAGCACGTGATGGGAAATTTTACAATAATTTTCTCTCTTTCCTCTTGACCTTTTCCTTCTGCTTCAATGCGCTCTCACTGCCCCTTTTGACTGGTCTCGTGTATTGAAATTTAGCATCGGTTCATGCAGTTCATTTACGGAAAACCGAAGCTTTTCGACCCTACTAGGCTACATCCAATCCCCCTCACTTACACTTCGTTCATCCTTGAAACAAATTGTTGCTTCCTTATCCTCCAATGTTGGCTTCTACTGTCTTTTTTCACGCTAATACTTCAATGTATTATAGGTCGGTACCGGTCATTCATGGCCCTGGCGTTATCTGTGTCAGCGATCATCGATCATCGGTCACCATTTGGGTTTCGACGTCTTGCGTCTAATCACGCCACTCGGATTCGGTCATCAACAGATTATTCGGGGCTCGCCAATCACACATACAAATCATCAGGACATGCCCATATGTACGAATGGCTGGTCAATCGGTCATGACGGGGCGGATCAACGGACTCGGGGCCAGGTGTTCGGCTTCGCAGTCTCTGTACGACCGAGGGTGTATGTTTGTACTCTTCAAAAGTATCACCAAGGCAGCCCGGCCGAATCTAGCAGTGGTTGACTATCGTCCCCGAAGGGGGTTTGTACCCGAGGTGTGGAATCCTATCACCATCACTGCTATATAGATGCTTTCATGCCTCTTCTCCTCGAAGTTGTGGAACATTACGATGCCTACTCCGTTGACCGCCCAACCCCAGTCAAGTTTGGCTGCTGATGAGCCGTCTTTCAAAAATTTACAACCAGGATGTTTTCCCGCTTTACATCAGCTTTTCTCAAGCTCCTCTTCCAACATGGATCCCGAATGCTCCCGCCGGTTGACGTTCATCAGGCCTCAATCCCAAATGTCGCGTCCCCCTTTGCGTGAGACATCGAGCTACAATCAACTTCTGGGAAGAGGCACGCGCCACTCCCTTCCGCTCGCCTCAGTCGCACACAACCACATAGCTTCTTTCCATTCCCCGAAATTCCGCCCACAATATCGCCTCATTAAAGAATTCGTGGAGATATACCAGCTCGAGGATGAATTGGGTTCCGGCGGGTACGGGTTTGTGATGACTGCGCGCCATCGTGAGGAACGACGCGAAGTTGCGGTGAAATTTATCATCAAAAGTAAGGTTCCAGCCCGTTCATGGGTTCACGATGATATCATTGGGAAGCTACCAACGGAGGTTGTCGTTTTAAGCTTCGTTGACCACGAGAATATTGTGAAGTGTCTGGATATCTTCGAGGATTCTAAGTATATCTATCTTGTGAGCCCTTCGTTTCGATTGTGCATGTAACATTAAGCCTTTTTTCTTCAAGGTTCAGGAACTACATGGCTCACCTTGGACGGACGCCGAAATATTGCAAGTGGGCTGCGCACCTGAGAGCACCAATACGTCGCTATCAACGCCTCCCCTTTCCTATGCTGGTTCTGTGGATTCGCTTGACTCCATCCAACCGACTACTCCACATCGGTTGAGCTCAACCTATAATCAACCGAGTCAAGCGGATGAGTGTCACGAGGTGGAAGCGCCTTCTTATAAAGTCGGTATCCAAGAAAGCCCGAGTATACCACCCAAGGATAATCCACGGTTAATCTTTTCCCGCCGACCTTCGTACGACTTGTTCGAGTGCGTTACTCAAGCGCCTCATCAGAGATTCACGGAGTCGCAGGCTCGCGATGTCTTTTCTCAACTAGTAGATGCAGTCCAATATCTCGGTGATTTAGGAATAGCGCACCGGGATATCAAGGATGAAAACATAGTAATCGACAAGAACTTCAAGGCAACTTCCACTTTTATTTCGCCTATACTTCTATTTGGTGCTAAAACATCACCTTGAACAGATCAAGTTGATCGATTTTGGCAGCGCGACGATCAGCGATCCAAATGATTCACGTCCCCTCTACACAGAATTTTTCGGTACCCCACACTACGCGGCGTCCGAAATCTTGCGCAGGAAACCGTATCAAGCGGCGCCCGCCGAAATTTGGACGTTGGGAGTGTTGTTGTCATACTTACTTACGGGGGCGTCTCCATTTGCAAATGTGTGGGACGCGGTAGATGGGAGGATTTTTTTGTCGAGGAGTGCTGCGTCCTGCCCGTCAAAGGAGGCCGTGGATTTGATGAAGAGGTGCTTAGATCCAGATCCAGGGACCAGGGCGACTGTGGTGGAAGTTATAGAACATGTGTGGTTGAAGCGTCAGTCTGTTTCTGGCTGACGTTGGGATTATTTCTTGACGAACTTTTTCGGTAAGTGATTCCCGATTCCCTGTGAGGTTACCAGGAGCAACTAATTGTGATGAGTTCTAGTCCGTTTTAAGTGATAGATTGTTAGTCGCAATACATAGATGTCAGATACATTTAAAAGGCACGCGCTCGCATTCAATCCTTTTAGTCCTTCTCGCTCAACGCCCTCCGGCAGTAGAGGTTGAGGTATATATGGTTTCGCCCAGCCTGAGCGAGTGGGACACCCTGTGTACAAAATTGTTCCTTCATAATCGATCGCTCAGTTTACTGGGTTTGATCTTTTCCCTCCTCGTCCGCGCTCTCGTATACTCTAAATTTATTGAGTTAACAGATGATTCCCATTTTCCCGCCGTTGCTCCTCAGGTCAATGTTTGTTTGTGGAGCCAAAGAACATTACTCATTTTGTGCTGCTGGTTCGTAGCTTCGGTGCAAGATATGCGTTTTTTTTTTGTAGTTCTGTATGACTCAACACCTCTGCGAGCATTAAATTTTGTAAGAGATGGGTTCTGGAAATGCAAAAGGAGCGGACACTGACGAAAGGTTTCCAAAAATAAACCAGTGGAGTCACATATCACAGAACATGTATAGATGTGACGCGTGACAGATTCTCTATGCCAACTCGCTGCTCAGCTTCACTTTTCCGCTGGAAAGTTGCTGTAAAGATGACTTGAACCTGAAGGAATGGGTGAGTTGTATTCAAAATAGTTGTTATCATTCAACGTTCATGTTAAATTTACCATTTGTCATTCAGGCAACGTTCAGGCCAAGTTACACGTACCCGTGGTCTCGGTGATTGGCTGGTGTTTGCTCTAATCGAGTCAAAAGCGAATGCTTCTGCGATCGTCAATAATTAATCAGGCCCTGTGGACCAGGGTAGAGTGTGGCCGAAGCGCTGCTCCATCACTTTTTCGCAGACGGGGGGGAGAGACTCTCGACCGAAGCTCCATTGCAGACGCTATCTCAATCGGGAGCGGGCGTAGGAGAACATCCAAACGCCGTGGCCAAGGGTGCTTTCGCTGAGCAGAGGTTGATACCATCGAATTCGGTGGATATATAAGCTCCAACGGGAAGCCATTGATCCCCACTACCAAATCACACATTCCAGAGCTCCTTCTATCTTCGCGATTTCCAACATGACCATCCCAACTACCACTCCCGTCATCGATAACCAACTCCCCCGTCCGAAAGATGTCGGTATCCTTGCGATGGAAGTTTATTTCCCCCGTCGAGTAATCAAATTTTTCGTCTGGTGAACTTCGTGTATTAACGCAATGGTGCCTACAGTGCATTTCTGAAGCCGACCTCGAAATATTTGACGGCGTTCCCCAAGGGAAATACACCATTGGGCTAGGCCAAGAGTACATGGCGTGGCCAGATGATCGTGAAGACATCAATTCATTCGCTCTTAACGGTAAGCACAAAAGCCGTCACTATCGCTAGCATTCTCAACCTTCAATCTACAGCGGTCGCAGGATTACTGGAGAAATTCAATGTGGACCCTAAATCGATTGGCCGCCTCGACGTCGGCACCGAAACTATCATCGACAAATCCAAGTCTGTGAAAACGACTCTCATGGATCTTTTCGCAGAGTCTGGGAACTTTGATATTGAAGGTATCGATTCGAAGAATGCTTGCTATGGTGGTACTGCTGCGCTCTTTAACGCCATAAACTGGATCGAGTCGAGATCCTGGGATGGGCGGAACGCCATTGTCGTCGCTGGCGATATCGCCGTCTACGCTGAGGGTGCTGCTCGACCAGCTGGTGGTGCGGGCTGCGTTGCCATTCTCATTGGCCCTAATGCCCCTGTGGTATTCGAATGTTCGTCGACGTTCATCATATCCTCTTCTATCTCTAACCCATAGTTTTCAGCGATCCATGGAAACTACATGTGCAACACATACGACTTCTATAAACCAAACCTCTCCTCCGAATACCCTGTAGTCGACGGTCCTGTTTCCGTCGTTACATATGTTGCAGCCCTTGATGGCGCGTACACCTTCTTCCGCGAGAAATTAGCCAAAGCTGCCAAACGTGCCGCATTTCACGGTTCCAACTTGACTGCCGAATCGTCTTTCTCCCTCCAAAGTGTCGACTATGCCCTTTTCCACAGCCCATACGGCAAGCAAGCCGTCAAGGGCCATGCACGCATGCTGTTCAATGATTTCCTCGATAACCCCAAAGCACCCCACTTTGCCAATATCCCAAACGCAGATTCCTTCCTCGCTGCGACTCATGCTGAGTCACTCACAGATAAGAACGTTGAGAAGACATTCATCGCCGCGTCAAAAGCATCGTTCAAGCAGAAGACCGATCCCGGTATGTCCTGTTCACGGCGCCTTGGAAACACGTATACAGGGTCGCTGTACGGCTGCCTCGCCTCATTGCTGTCCAACGTCGAAACCACGCAGCTTCAAGGAAAGCGCGTGAGCTTGTTCTCATTTGGCAGCGGATTCGCGTCCAGCTTCTTCGCTCTCCGCATCAAGGGAGATACATCGGAGATCAGCCGGCAGATGAACCTCCTGGAACGGCTTTCAGAGATGAGTGTGGTTCCTCCTCAGGAGTTCATCAAGGCGTTGGAGGTTGGTAATTGAACCCCTTGATGCGATTCATTCGCTGATTTTTTTTATTAGCTACGGGAAAAGAATCACAATGCGGTTGATTACACGCCAGAGGGCCTGATCGAGAATATCTGGCCGGGTGCTTATTATCTTGATAGTGTTGATGCCAAGTACAGGCGGAAATACGTCAGGGCGCCTTTCGCGGCTTAGGCTTCGACATAGATTATAAGACATAGATGACCCGTTCAGGTACTGTAGTCTCGAAGAGGTTTGGAAAAATAAATTATCTCGTGAAGTTACATCGCAGATAAACTATCGATAAACACCTGAAGTCATTGCTAGCCATAGCCCTTTACTTCGCTTTGCAAAACTTGCTGCAGTCCTTTGCCTAATAGAAAAGTTGCAAAGTAAAGTCACTAAAACGTCGAGTAAATATTTAGTGACTCTTCCTTACCTGAGCGGCTGTTGGATACTTCGACCCGCAGTAAGGGCATTGATAAGTTTTGGGTTTGCTGATGAGATTTCCACGACGCGCAAGCCTCTCATTCAATTCGTCGACCAGCTCACGCGTCGTGAGGTCTTCGATGAGGACAGAGCGGGCGTGAAACTCCTCCACCGCCTCACGGGCGTTGAGGGCATCCACGAATTCACGAGCTTCAAATTCATTGTAGTCCTGTAAAAGTTATTTATTGGATATTGACGCCTATGAGGATGGTACATACCCCATGGGCGGCGACTGCAATGGAGGCGATGAGGGCGACGAAGGGAAGGAGAGAAGCGACTTTCATGGTGGTGGTATTTCTTGTCGAAGAGTTTACACTGGCTAATTTTTAAGTAGGTAAGAGAAGTCGAGCAGCTTTATAGGGCTCACCTTAGGCTTGGGGATGACAAAAATCAGCGCATCGGTCCCGGATCCAGGGAAAACAAGTTACAATAATCGCACCACGGTTTTGCCACGGTTTCATCAGTGATGAGATCTGAATTGGAGAGTAAAGCTATGTATGATACGGAAGGAATAGTCGATGTGAACACTGGTCCGTAGTAATGCCGCTGATAAGTGACTACGTTGCCTCTTGTCTTTCCCCCGCATTTCGGCAAATGAGGTAAAAATTCAAGAGGCACTCTCTCACAGTGGCGTTGTCCTCCCATGCGCGCATCCTTGGACCTTGATTGTGACTGTTGGGCGCAAGGTGCTGCGCTGCCTGTGCCGCTCAATCTCGGCTTTTGACGTCGCAACTTATTCCCAAATAGTACTGGGTGAGTCACCGCGTAAGCTATTAGCTGGACGGTAGAATGCCACCTTTTGTGAACAAGAAAAACTGGATCAGGACTTTCTTGCGTGTGTCTTTGGCAGTCTTAATTTGTTCAAACTGTTGTGAGAGGTAACATCGTACAAATTTTCAAAATACGACTCGTATGATTTTTTTAACGGCATCCAGAGAGTATAACTTGGGGATTCGAATGGGATTAGAACTTGATTAGAACAAGCTGTCCATGATTTCATCAAACTTCTTGAGCGCCCCCGGCCAAAAATATGTACTTCATACGATCTAAAAGCTTATCGTTACCCTCAGATGAGCCCAAGATTAGCCCAGACAAGTAATTCCTGTTTCAAGTCTTATCAAGTATGGCAGCAAACGCTTCCAAGTATCCTTTCGTTCATACCGTGGATGGAAGGGCTATTGGATAACCCCTCTGCCTAAGCCTGAGGCAGACATCTTTGTGATCAGCCAGGATATGTTCATACTACGCTGGAGAATTTGATTTTTCCGCTTAGTAGCCGGAGAGTTCTGAAACAAATCGGATCAAAGAAGCCGACGTCACGCAAATTGCTTTCCACGGTCCGACCTCATTTGCGACACAACGTCAACACAACTCACCCCTTTCAATCCCTGGACGTAATTCCTTTTACCGACGATACACGGGAGTTTGTGGACTCTTTGAATCTGTAACAGTCCAACGCACGCACTCCTTTGCCAAGTTCCATTGTTCCAACCTGACTTTTCGCAGTTCGCATCTTGACGCTGATTTTCGTCGCTATTGCCTTAGATCACGTCCCATATACATACTCTCATTGTCGTCTTTTGAATCCACCTGACTCGGCGCGAACTTTGCTATCCGGACTATTCTCCTACTACGACGGCGTTGACGCTGACCTCGTCATATATCACTCACCGGGTCGATTGAGAGACGATTCTTGCTGCTCTACAAAGCTCACATGGGAATGGCGGTGTCAAGTGGGGTAATGAGGGTGGTTGAGAGAATTGAGAAAGGTCAGTGACAGTCATCTCGCCTGCACACATTCTACCAATCACTTTGATTTTGTCCCTCCGTCCAGACCCCGCTCTTACATCCCGTCAGGACCGCGGGGCGACTCTGGGGTTTGTCAATCTATGGACGAAATTGCGCGTGGAAAGAGGGGCAGGAGGCGATGGTGGGTCTTGAGATGGTAGAGGCCGACTGCCGAAAGATACGACGAGAATGGTTAGTCATCTTCAGTCATATAGTTTCCACTTGACTCGCCTTCATCCGCAGATGGTAGCGGCGATGCTCTGAGCGGAAGAGGAAGGAAGGTCAGTTATTTGTCGTTCGCGACATACGTACTTTCATTTAACTGGGTATCCAAGCAGTTACCTCCCGCGCAGCTTCAGATTGACGACAAAGGACGCCCAATACGCATGGCTTGACGTTGAGATATGCGGTCTCGCTGGGGCACTACAAAAACAGGGGAGGGCGAGGACGATAGAAGATCCCTTTGGTCGAGCAGGCGGTGACGGGCTAGGACGAGGAGCTTACTGAGTGGGACAACTACAGTCGCAATGGAAGCTGAGGGGATGATCTTGAAAGGTCGGTCGTCCTTCACGCGCACACTTCAAGCCAAGTATAAGTATCTGACGCTGGCTCAGCTCGCAACCTCTAGCCTGGGACAATACATGACATCCCACCACGCCTCAGCGGGGAACATAAGCCTTCAAATCTTCAAAGCTTCAAGCTTCAAGCTTCAAGTTGAAACGAACTTCCTGACACGAATCATTGCGTTTGGTTCTTTATTAGATACTCGCCGTAACGAAATACAATGCTGACCAACGTTACGTATGCGGATGACGAACTGGAATCACGCCACCAGGTTAAATAAGCTGCTCAAAACATTATGCATTATTACTAATTTGACCAGCTTAGGTTCACCTTGGGCTATCCTACCAGGACCATACTTACACATCACCAACGTGGGGGCATAGCTCAGCTGGGAGAGCAGCAGACTGAAGCATACGAAGTTGAATTCTGAAGGTCCCGCGTTCGATCCGCGGTGCCCCCAATCACATAGATAGCAGTTGAATTTCTTTTTGAATAGGTGACCAACCCTTTCATGAGCGCCCCAATTTTTTTATGCAGGAAATTGGTAACGAATTACAGTGAGCCTGCCAAGGTAGCGCATCGTGTAGCTCGGAGTAAATTTTCACTTGATCAAGTCAGTGACCAAACAATAACATCGATTTGTCTCTTAAGTAGTTGAATTTCGTGTCGGCCGTGCGCGTGCTTGATTTCCAAACGAGAAAATGCTCTCTCGAAGCCCAACTCCCGCTGA
Organism: Laccaria bicolor S238N-H82; assembly: GCF_000143565.1. Classification (NCBI taxonomy): domain Eukaryota; kingdom Fungi; phylum Basidiomycota; class Agaricomycetes; order Agaricales; family Hydnangiaceae; genus Laccaria; species Laccaria bicolor. Next base: position 326,363 of record NW_001889921.1, read on the forward strand.
AATATTCAAAGAGATAGTAGTATCCTATCTTCACGACGACAAATCTGCATTGAAACACTGTAAGTACCCTCGTTTCCTCATGGACCCTCCCCTCCGCCAAAGACACCTCTTCAAATCAATCAACCTCCACTTCGTCTCCGTGCGCATTTATGAACGAGTCACGCAGGTCTTCACAAACCCGGGGCAGCATCTTTCCAGCTACGTCAGATCCCTTGAACTAAACATCAGTGCCGCGTCAGAGGCTCAGAGCATTACCACTGGAAGATGACGATTCCCTTTATTGTGTTTCGCGGTCCTTTACAAGCCTCTCGGAGATCTGGTTGAATCTATCTACTCCAAGAGGTCAACCATTTCAAGTCGATCCAGCTGCTACCACCTCTTACGCAACACACCGTGATATTCGACGGCGGTTGGCTCCCCGTCATTCCTCGACCAATTCACGCACATCAGCAATTTACATCTAATCAATCTTTCGGTTGAGGACACCGTCCCCTCTGCAGACGAACGATTACCACCCCTCCCGGATCGCTTCACACCGCCCATCTTGTCTAATCTCAGCGAAGAATTTCTCCGAGCACTCGCCAAGTTCGCCTCTCATCCCAACACCTCTCTGGGCTTTTCGTTGCTACCCTATCTCCGTGGAGAACCCAGAATCTGATGACTGTCCACTTCCTCATGGGTTAGCGGATATAATTAGAATGTCGTCCAAGAGCTTAAAATACTTCCCGTGGTCCTCATTTTTTCTTTAGTAAGGAACGTCTTCCCCACACACCCGCCCCCACCAACTGACTCACTTCAAGTGATGGAAAATATTGGCGTTCAGCTTATACTACGGCTAGCTCCTCTTGCGAACGAAAAGGCATTGGGCATCTGCATTTCCTGGTAAAGTTCAGTTGACCGCATACTAAAAATGTGACAAGATACCACGCAATTTTCTGTCAACGTTGGCAACGTTTACAGAAAATTGCGGTGGTGTCCTTGCTCATGTCGGGTGACGGTGGCCCATATACGTTTAAACATTCAAGGGACACGGCGTTGTACGGCAGGACTTGATGAGGAAAGCAACCTAGTGGGAATTGGTCACTTGAAGAGCAGGGTGTACCAACATCGTCACACTCCCCAAATCGGGACAGCGGCACCATCAGTAGTAAGCGACACATTGCGTAAATAAACGACATATTCGAGTGTAGTGCGTCGCTAACTCATGTGTAATGTGTCGCTAACTCATGTGTAATGTGTCAACAATTATACATGTGAGACACCTAGATGTGGACCTTCTGGTTCAAATTTTATTCTAAGTTAGAAAGAATCAAGTCCTATGATGTATAGGAGTATTTACTAAGTTCTCGAACGCTTTCTGTACTCAAGGAATGAGCAGTGTAAAATTTATATAGAGCAAGCTATGATACAGGAAAGGACACTAGTATATACATTATGAGAGTGGTGATGATGGAAGCCGTAGCCACTCCTCCTCGAAAGTGGTTGGAGACCCCTACTTCCACGCTGGACGCGTATGCTACTGAGTTCCTGCCCGATCCTCGCCATCTATAATTCCCCTATCGTTTGTGGTGAGCTGGTTTGTGGGTGTGTCTAGCCGTCGATGTTCCCGTATCGTGAGTCGATGGTGGAGCTGCGAGCGGTCTTCGCGTTGGCTCTGTGTTCCTGCTTCGAGGTTTTCTGTACACCCACATCCCTCGACAACGACAAGGGGAGGGGCAATTTTCGAGGTGGGGTGGGCTGCCCACATTCGCGGGTGTGTCTTGGCCGACGTTTGAATCGTTTTGGTGTTCGGGATGGTTTTCGCAGTTTTTGGCGTCCGTTTGCGTTCGCGTCTGTTGTCCGTCGACGGACAGGTGTTAGGTACTCACGGCGTTTGGCGATGTGTCAAGACCGTTTTCATGGCGTTCACGGTCCTGGGTGGCGCTCACTGACCTGGTGATGTGGTAGTCGATTAGCTGGATAAGCTGGCAGGGGCATCCCTTTCCCTACACGTTATGCGCCATTGTCGTGCCTGCTGACATAGGGTGTGCTGGATGTGGGGTGACGCGAGGGGATGGTCGACAATGGTGGGGGTGATGAGGAAAGGAGGAAAGTGTGACATGTGATGGGTGACGCATGGCCCATCGTCACGCTGTAAAGTCAGTGTGTGGAGTGTGTCGTAGATCGGTTGTAGATCTTCCTCTTCTCCTTTCGGGGAGTGTGATGATGTTGGTATATCCTCCTTGAAGAGTTAACAGCCGCCACAATTTCAAATGTATTTACTAGGATATATCAGAATTGAAAATATTCCTCTCCCTTCGTTCATGGTGATGAAAGACTAATGTAAAAATCAGAACATGCGTAAGGATTAGCATCATCATTGTATTGGTTGGGTATCGTCCCTTTATTCCAGAACACGTCAAAGCTGGACAAAAATGCAACCTTCGGGGACAAAGTCAAAACATACCGTCCGGGAAACAACCCAGGATTCTGACCAACACATAAGTTACCTGTAAAACTGACGCGATATGACTCACAGCATAATACGCGTTGGCTGGTTCATTACCGCCAGTATATCCTTCCTCATCGCTCTAAGAGACAAAGGTAATTCGCACTCTGCTTATGAAACGATTTATAAATGACGCGCCTGTCCCCAATTGAAATTCTTATCCGTTCGAGAGGGATCTCCGGTGTGTACTGGCGGAAGTGGCTTGAATTCTCGACCCATCGGAGCTACATTGGACTGTAGAGGTATGCCAAAGCCAGTGTTCTGCCTTGGAACTCGCAATGGTGGATGAATATGGGTACGACGTTGACGTCTTTTCATCACAGAACAGAAGACAAGGCATGAAACCACGATGACGCCCGGATAAAAGTGATGTATAAGTAGATCGCGCAAATCAGCTCTAAGGGAGCTCACCAAGGATAACGGCAAGCACTATTGTCCGAACGTCTTTTTTATCCCTCGAGGATGTCGTTCGAGCGTGACATGGGAGGATTTGGAAGAGAGGGCAAAGGAAGAGGAGAATGAGCGCTGAGCATGAAGACATCGGATTAGGGTGTCGAAGTCCTTTCGTATTGTTATATACCCAACGGACTACATATGTCATTATGTCATACCTTTATCTGCCTACACGAGGAGGGCTTTAGGCGCGAGATAAGTTCCCGAGTTAATTTGGCCGGCGGCATAAACTTAAAGTTGTAGGAGTTGAACAGTAATGCGCCATGAATGTGTAGCTATGTACGTAAAATTTACCCAAAAATGGCCTTTAGAATTTTGTTAAAATTAGTCCATAAATCCTGATCAACTTGGTGTAAGAAATTGGAACTATCACAAATTACAATCTGGCGCGCTACTCTTGGCGATACTTATCTCCGAAGCGTTTGTGTCAATGCCAAGACCCATTCCAAAAATAGAGTATTGTATCAGCCTGTATCAGCACGTAATTAGGAAAGCAGTCGATTAGATAAGTGCGCAAGAACAGCAGATGGGATGTAAATTTAATGTAAATTATTGTAAAGAGATGTCTGCCATGTTGCACCTTGGTAATCGTTTACAATATGAAACAAATACGAAAGAGAATTAACTCCACTGGCTGTGTTAGCACGTAGTAATTTTTAAATTCGCTCGAATAATTGGAACGTGCCCAAAACACTTGCAGAGAATTAAGTAAACCTAAGTACAAGTCTAATAAGCAAGCTTGATATCGGGCTTAGCTTTGAATTCTTTTGATATCCACCTAATTTCATTCTTCTTACTTTACTTACATAGTCTGATTGTGACCCATTTCAACGACGTCCCTCCGACGGCAGAAATTCCTCTTCGCTCTTCTATACCCAGTGGCTCGTCAAGTCAATGATCGAGAAATTACAGCAACGGTTGGTGAGCAGGGTCAGGTCTGTTTGCAGCCTGATAGAGCCTGATCCGAAAAAATTTGACAGGAGCCTGGGGTCCTTGTCTATGGAAAGCAAGACTGATCTGCTCTGAATTCTCGGTTGCCGATTGATGGCCGCATATTGTTAAGTAATATAATTGATTTTTGATATTTGTACCATTATTATGCAATCTGCATTGAAGAATTTCACGTTGCCATCGCCAAGTCTTGCCGTCTAACATCCGTGAAGTATTGACACTGTTCAAACACATATTTTTACTGGGTATCTTATCAATCTGAAGAATATCAACAATCTGGCTTCTGCAATGCAATTACAGTACTCACTTGATGTTTCAGGCCTAAATTGACAAAATACAACAACATTGAGGCACGTACTTGCTTGCAAAAACACAACACAGCCCAACTGACCCCCAAGCTTTAACATCTCAAGCATGGCTATGTCAGTGTTAAAGTACTTTTGCTACACCCAGGAGGGCTGGACCATCCAACCAGGGCAGCAATACTCCCCCCTGCAATGCTTCCAGGTGCAACAAATCCCACCCTACAGCCCCACACAACTCTTAGATAACAGTAGACTAACCTTCAATTATGGAGTACTGTCTGATGGCATCTCAATGAAACAAGACCATAAATTACATGGACAGTTTCACAAATGGCATTAATTCTTGTGTAAGTGGCAAAGATGGTTTGGCTAAATGCAACTTCTCCCCCAATAATTTTGACATCATGTTTCATTGGGCTATTGAAAGCATTAGGGATGAGATTGACATGCTTGCAACTTCACACTCTCCCTCAAATAGGGACACCATCTCCGAACCATCTCTCACACGAAGGTGTGGTCTCTAGTTTTTTGGGTTTAATGAGCTGGGCAGAATAGACCATGGCAAGATACTTTTATTAATCTTTTTTCTAGTGATGTTGAATTTAAAAAATGGGCAATGGACTCATCATTCATGTAGGAGGGTTTATTGAATTTTGAAGATTGATGCAAACTAAAAATTCAAGATCAGTGCCATGAGAAAGATTATCTATACAGAATACTTTAGATTCAATGCTGGCCACAGGTAAAAATGCGAGTTGGAGGTGCTTGAATTTTAGTCTTGAAACCACTTTGAAAATAAGATCATGTTCGTGAAAACAATGTTTGCATTGCTCTGTAATTTCTCCTTAGTTATTCCATAGTTGATGTGATGCCTTTTATTTCAAATTGTACTATGTATATAGGTAGCTTGTTGTAATCAGAGGACCTTGCACGTTTGCGAGGGTCCCTATTCAACCCAAGTGCTCACGACGACCTGAGCATTTCAACAAATTGATCAGAAGTTTAGTATCAGATGAGTGAGCAAGGCCATGATTTAACCATGATGTAACTCGCTTCACTGGACACATGGCAAGATAATTTGTGTTGAAATACTCTAAAAATATCTTTTGAAAGTTTCTTATTTTTTTCCTCTTTTCTGGCAAGAAATATGTAATATATCTTCAAATATTGATAAGACATGTTAAAAACATGTTGAATCCATTGAGATAAGTATTTAGACGATTCAAAATGACCCTATATCTTTCAAGTAAGTTTCTATATGTTTTTAACATGTTTCATAAGTATTTGGTCTTCATTCATTGAAAACAATCTTTGTAGATGTATTTGAGATGTATTACATGTTTCTTACCAGAAAACAGAAAAGAAAATAAGGAACTTTCAAAAGATATTTTTAGAGTATATCAGCACATTATCTTGTCATGTGTCCAGTGCTTGTTACATCGTGAAGGCATTAAGTAGACCGCAAAGAAAGGGAGCTGGCAGTTGAACAATAAAGCTGTACATTATGTAATTGTAGTGCAAATATCAAAAATTAATTATATTACTTAGCAATATGCGGCCATCAATCGGCAACCGACGTATTCACAATGAATATACTTACCATATATGTGTCACTCTTTTCAAGTAGCATTAGGGACGTTCAAAGCTGGGCGCAGCTCGCATACGCATCTCGTAGCTCGCATTTGATGGGCTTAGTCAGGTTGCAATTTCAAGTTCCGCTCGGCCTCCCAGAATACCGGCAACCGAACTTGATTCCCATCAATTCTAGTCCTGTTTTTACCGCGCCCCCAAAACCGCGTCAGAAAATGCTTATGTAAAGTGCGGACTTTGAAACCGCGTCGCGTCAATATTGAGAGACGCCCTCAGAACTCTCGACGCGTTTAAACCTTTGTAACACCATCTACCACCACAAATTCCATTCGTATTAGATGACAACCTCAACCTCAACGGATAACAATGTTCAAATTGTCAGATCCTTCAAGAAATTAGAACCAATCCGTGCAAGGGGGTGGCGGAATGTGGAAAAGAGACCAACACTCGTTATTTTTTTTTCAAGGTTCCGCCTGACAACCCCCCCACCATTACCTTCCTAATAAAGTATGTTTTCCCCATACTCATGTTTTTTTTTTCTCTTTGAATTCAAAAATTTCCGTGTAACAAGTAAGCTACGCACAGGCGGTTGACCGTAAACTAAGCCTAGGCATCGTAAGGATGCATATAGCATGCTGTTGAAACAACGGCTATAGGGTACTCGTGAGGGATCCACCACGGCCAGCCGCGTCGCAAGAATCCGAGGCATCGAGAGTGGTGCAACTGGTTGCAAGTAGGTCATGATCAGTGTAAAGATAGTTATGAGGAGACCAGCATGAGAAAATTTGAAATTGACGGCGTCAACATTTTTTTTTTCGGCCTTCAGCCGGACACCCCCCCTTCCTACCCTTGGTTCGGGATCCACGTCCCGCTACCCCCTTGAATCGGTGAAATACCCGAAACTCCGGCGTTTATCACACCCTTCCTGCCATCTCCATCGAGTTCTCTTCTTGCGACATCTCGAAATGACCAACATGGGTCGTCACTACACCTTTATTTTTTGGCTCTCCATTCAACAATCTTGGCTCCCTTGGTGGATCTTTGAGCCAACCTCAACTCATCCAACTTCCGCAAAGCGACGCGCAGAAGCTTGTGGAGAGGGCGAAGAAAACTCGAGTGACGATGACAATGGCTTTGAGGACTACGGAGCTCTTTCTGATGGTAATAACGGTGTCGACGAAGAAGATTATACATATAATTTGGAGTAGCATAACGCTGTCTAAAGTAGGCAATGATTATTACTTTCTTTTCGATCCCCTCAGACCTCCAGTCTCTTTTCCACTACCCAAATGATCCTTCTACAACAGCATTTCGCGGCTGCGGTACTGCGGACCATAGTCTCGAAGGACTTCGGCAACACTGAGCTGAGTGGCTCTAGGAGCTCGTCGTCGCCGCATTGTGGTGTTCGTCGTATCTTCAAGAGCTTGGCGCCTTCAGTCTGGGAATTCATCGAGTTGTTGTTTGGGAAGTTCGTGAACCGTTTCTTCAGGACCCGGGTCGGATATGATTGGGCCAACGTCAAGCCAACGTCGTCATCGTCGAGAGCTCTTGCGGCCTCCCTTTTCCGCGTTGCTTGGCTAGATTACGTTCTCGTGCAGAATTTTGTTGAAGTGTGATCGTGTATTAGAGTAGAAATGCATGAGTTATCACGTTGAGAGCAAACGGCAACGACACAATATTGACGCGACGCGGTTTCAAAGTCCGCACTTTACATAAGCATTTTCTGACGCGGTTCGGAGGGCGTGGTAAATAACAGACTTCATATATCGTGAACCAAGGTACGACTTCACATATATCGAAGTCTGTCTAGGAGAGACTACATCAATTCGTACATTAGGTGTACGATAACTCCTCAACCTGAATTCATTATGTATTTATGTTGCATTTAGGCGCATCAGGTAAATAAATGACCTATCTTACATATTTTAAACGAAGAAAACGAGTCTACGATGCTTAATCAATTTTTTGGTTGACTTTTCAGTCAAATCGATTTACTGGATGACTAATAAATTGGCATATTCCATATATAGGTCAATTTTAATGCCAGGACTGCCGTCTTCAAAACTATGTTCTTCAGAAATTGGGCATACTTCTTCTTTGCGAAAGCTGTAAAATACCCAGCTAAAATTTATGGAATATCCTTATAACGGGCAATAACCCTAGAACATATATAATTTTCATCACCACCCGGTGTCATGGGAGCGTTGGCGGAGCTTGAAATCGCAACCTGACTAAGCCCATCAAATGCGAGCTACGAGATGCGTGCGAGCTGCGCCCAGCTTTGAACGTCCCTATTAGTATGTAGCAGTAAAGCGTAAGTAATCCCTAGAAATATAATATGTGCAAGAAGATTTACAATGCCGTAGCAACACAAGCAGCAGGCCCAGGTGGAAAGTACGCATGGATGAACGCAGCAAACGCAGCAGCTGCCAACGGTATGCCTAAACCCAAGCCTGCCCCCGCTGCTCCCATCACCCCTTCCCCAGCGGCAGTAGCCTCCGCTAGTCCTGTAACTCCCACCACTGCGTCACCTGCAACCACTACGGCTCCAGCTGCTGGTGTTCCTAGTGCGACGGGGAGTTCGTGGGCACGGCCGTATGTCCCGACGAAGAAAGCGGATGCTGCGTCGACGCCTGTGGAGGAAGACACGTGGACGCTGGTGACGATACACGGTGCGATGTTCGTGGTGGAGAAGGAGAGATGGCATGGCGTTGGGAAAGGGGCAGCTAGGGGTTGAGTAAAGCTTATAGGCCGCATTTCTCGTTTTCAGCTGGTTCATCGTCAACATCCATAGTCCATGCGTTGAATGGCGGAAACTCACGAATACCCAAAGCACCACCCCCAATGATGAGTGCACTTGGCGCCTCTTCGACTATCCTCTGTTTCTCCTGCATCCATTCGATACCCTCGACTTTAAGGCCTCTGTACTTTACCCCCGTTGGAGTTATTGGGTGTAGGACTTTGATCTTCCACGCTCGTTGGCGCTGGTTCGTCTTCCTCTTCATGCTCAAACTCTTCGTCCGAGTCGACGGTAGCCTGAGCTGCTTTTTGTATGGCGGCTCTGGAAGAGAATCAGCAACAGGATGTGCGTGGTAACGAGAACTCACTTTTCTCTCAAGTGCTTCACGACGCTCCATACTCACGTATCAGCTTGAGTGGGAATTTCAGACCGACGTCTTTGATGGGCTCGAGGTAGTCGCATCCAAGGGGGATACATAGGTCAAACAACTTGGAATGCTGGTTAGCGTAGGGAGGAAAGCGAAGAGAAAGGCAGCTACTTGACATGTCAGGCACTTCAAGGGCCTCTTTAGGGTTTACATCGCTGATAGGCTGCTTCTTCGCCTCTGAGAAAGTTAAATGTCGGAACAAAATGCCAGTGGGCGCGTTGAAGGTGAGCGTTGGGGTGTACATCTGGATTGCGTAATAAATTGTTTATATTAAAAAGAATTATATTATTATTAATTTTAATTTTAATAATTGTGACAATGAACGTCACAGCCTGGACCCCAGAGAGAAAAATATCACTTCTTATAACTTCTGGACGTCAAAACAGACCTGGCCCTTGCTCGCCAACCGTATACAGCATAAGTAAGTACATTGCTACCACATTTTGGTGCCTCTTTAATGGTTGATGTTTTAAGAACTAGAACATTCTATCGCGAAGCCCACGACTCGCGCTTCGGCAGCGAAGGAAACCCAGGGAAGGCGTTCTGTGCTGCTCCGAAGGCGATGCCGGCGCCATTCCACAAACCAATCCACGGTCGTCTTAGAGCAACCCCTACTTTTTAAAACTATACCTTAGATATCTGAAATCACCACTCTCCGCGAATGGGTATAACTGATGTCCGAAGCGTAAGAGCAACGTAAGAGCAACGTAAGAGCAACGTAAGAGCATCATCAGATACGCAACGAGGGGCAATCTTAACGATAGCGACGTTTTTAACGAGGAAGGCTGTGCGCCCAGAAATAGTCATTGGATAGGTACATAGGTCAAAGTAAATAGGTCTTGAAGGCGCCCAAGCGTAGAGGAGAGGTTGTGTCTTGAAGTGATCTGAGATATATATTCATAAGTCAATGTGCGCGGTTACAAGGAGGTATAGGACTTTGAATCTTCTGCGCCATACAAGCGCCATAGGCGGACAGCTTACAGAGATTTGGTAGTGACTACATAGCTGCTCCGGAAGCGGATTGCTGTGACCTTGAGCCGCATATTCCCCAACGGGAAATAAGGGGACAACACAAGTTGAAGATGCTGTTGTGTCTTTTTCAGGTTTTGTCATATGTAAGGGCGGGTTGAGTAAACTTTCAATACCATCCTTTCCTTCCAGGGTACGCCGCACCCCGCCGTAGCCTTTCCTCCTACCTATGCATCATGGCCTATCTATCGACCGCTTCATATACCACGAGCACCAGGGATCCCGCCCTCAATCATGAAGCTCGTACCCTTCTTAACCAACCAATTCCCACTATCATCCCACGACCACCATCAACGCGGGACCCCTTCTATGGGCATGAGCCCATATCTCGTCTCTGCGGGCGCTATATCACGCACCTGTTCGAATGCCCAAAATATCCGCCATCGCCGACGACGTCGCGAGTGACACTCCCCCTCTTCATTGCTTACGCCCTGCACCGAACGAAGCTGGACCCCTCTGTTACATATGCGGCCCTCGTCCTGATAACCCGTCTCAAATGTCGGTATTCATCATCGCGAGGGATCTCAGGCCATCGTTTATTCCTCGTCGCGTTCATGCTGGCGGCCAAACAAATGTGCGATGACACCTACTCGAATAAATCTTGGACTATAGTGGGTCAAGGCGTCTTCAGCCTGAGCGAGTTGAACCGAATGGAGAGGGAGATGTGCGGGATTGTGAAGTGGCAATTGAACGTCTGTGATTCGGTTTTGCGGAATTTTGAGGTTGCCTTGAAGCGCGATTTCTTTGAGGGGAAGGCGGGGTATCCAACATATTCGAGCTCTTTGGTGTCGAGGCTTTCCATTGAACCAGCGAGGGGCATGTCTTTGCCTGGCCGATTTTCGAGCTTTCAGAAGGCATCAGATGGTATGCGAAGCCTGGAGGCTTCCAGGGACGCGCCCACGTTGGAGGTTGGGTATATGAACGATCATGGATCCGAATCTTCAAGTGGTTCGCTTTCGTCCTCTCCTGCCTCGTCGGCTTCTCCGGCCACTCCTGTTGGTGACTTGAATTATGACGCTAGGATTGAGGGTGTTGATTCTTCGCCATTATTCGCATTGGCGGATAATTCGTATGCTTCCGCGAGTCAACCCTTGAAGAATCATACTTATTCATTTGTGATTCCGGGCGTATGGTGAACTCAATTCTGTTTTCCGGTTTAAAATTTCCCCATTTCCGCCTCTGGAGCTCCCTCGCTGTTGCAGGTAATCGATGTAATTTATCAGGTATGTGCGGAACGGACTGCTTACCCCTATTGCTTTATGAGTTTCGATACTCCCACCTCATTCCATTTGTATGTAGTATGTACACGATGCAACACCTGTAATTAAAACCGTTGGTCATTAGGCGCAATGATCTATGAAAGCGAATAGCCGTTGAAATCACCCATTTCGATTTATCGTGTTCACCACTTGTGACTGCACATATCAACGACCCGAATATCCTTCCACGCTCTTTTAGATTTTAATACCTCAATCAGGTCCCGGCTTCTTGCCAGCACCCGCAAGCTTTGTAGCCCTTGAAAAAACGACCGTAGAGTTGTCAGTAATCAGAACTAGACATGTGCATGAACGTTTACCCACCATGACCGTCATGTGTACCCCGTACCGAAAACTTCCATGAATGTTGTCTTGACCCATATCGTGCGCATAGCCGAGCCTGGAGCCTCGTGAGATTGTAAGGGCACAGCACCGCAATCTCGACCTGTCAGGGATCAAAGGTGGAACATTCTGTCTATATTCGTACTTCCCGCCCAGACAAGTCGTGATGTGATTTCCATGCCATTTCTTCCAGCTGGCGGTGGTTGCCGGTGTGGACAAAAACGGAAGGGTCGGTGTGGCGATGGGCTTCGTCAAAGCTTTCCTGGTAAGCACCCATATCTGTCAAGTGAAAATGAAACATACGAGAACAAAAACGACTTCATCCCGTCCTTCCAGATGCAACTCATATACATTGTTACCCCCCCAGTGGGGACTTTCCCGTGTTCGTTGGTGAGCATCGCGATGAGTTCGGAGAGATTGCTTGTGACTTGTAAGTTGTATAGACGATTAAGCGTCTCGCCTGCCTCGTGAACGTGATGAGCGGCCTAGAAGTCATAATCGGACTCAATGAGAACCGTAGAAACGGAATAGAACTCGCCTTGACAACGCTTTCACCGAGATAATCATCTATAATCATCAGCTTTGCTCGAAAAATCCCACATCCGCTATACCGTTTGTCTAAGATCGTAATAGCGGCTCGCGATTTAGCGACAAGTTCAAATGCATCATAAGTAAACCAACCTCCATCGGGCTATCATCTGACGTGGTGGCATCAGATCATGTCTAGCCTGAGATGACAGTCAAATGGCAATCGGTAGGTGCTTGACACGGTCCCAATCCTAGAGGCGATGTTCAATGCCCTTTTTCCGTGCTTGACTGACGCAATTCTGCATCTGCTAGGCTGATGTATACGTACTCACCAAAAACGGGTGTAATTGAGGAATTGGATATTTTGATGTCTGATTCTGTCGTGCCTTTGGACTGGCGATTTCTGAGCACGAGTAAGTGGTTTTTGGTGGCGGTCAGGTGTGAGAAAATTTTAGCATAATTCGATGCCACGTGAATATTTGAATCTTCACATTCCCCGACCCCGACGTCTGTCATCCAAGATGAAAACAACCAACTTTCTTGACGTCAGAGGGTCGAAAGCCTTCAAGTACTCGTAAAGTAACCGTTCCCTAGGTGGCGTCTCAACTTGAATTTTCTGCGTATGTACCTACCGCCGAGTAGGCTTGGCGGAACTTGTCGGAGGACTTAGTAGTCACGGTGGGTACGATTTACTTTACATGGGAAGACGTCTTGACGTTCTACGATAGGGTTTGTACAGAAAATGGAGCAAAGTTTCATCCCTTCCCTCCACCTTTATAAAGAAAAACATCGTGCTATTCTAGGCTTTCCTCGGGGCGATTGTCGCCAATGCCAAGACCTTGTTACCAAACGTGTTTCGCATGGATTTTTCAAGTCTTCCTTACTTTTCGCAAGAGGTCTGCCGATTCGACGAACATAACAGGTGAGGAGGGAAAATCGCTAGATCTCCTTGAAGGTGGCCTGTCGCTCACACCCGGCAAGCCAATCTAGATCTGTGAGTGTTTCCCGCCGGTATCACCAAGTGTCAGTTACAATTTGGCGTACTTTCTTTTCATCACGAAGGCCGTCCGTTAGTTGTGATCAGAACTGGTACAACGCGAACGCATCCAATCATGGAATACCATGGGTGATTTGACGATTTCACCATCGCTTTCTTGGTGCCAGCGGGCTGCTAGACAACATTTGGAAAGTATCCGAATGACTCTTGCTTCATTTATAGATGATCCGTGGTCGGATCTCGCACCGTTCTTCATCACCTCAGCGCTCTTGTGCCGCCGACGGACACCGGCTCGGATGTTCGCTGACGAGCAAAAAATTGCATGTTGGAAGGATCACAATCCTCCAACCCCAGCTACTCCTTCCCTCACTCCCACGAGGGAGTGATTCTGTCAACTCATTCCGCTCTTGGGCACATTGCACCCCCCAGGTCCCTTGATCGACCGGCGCTCAAAAGCCAGTGGCATTGTGTCACAGGAACAGTTGTAGACAGGTGTCAATCTCTAGCTTCAGGAACCACGGCGCCCGTGGAAATTGGCTGTGCACATAAGTAAGATGACCACAGGAATCGCGGGAGCTTGAAAACCTTATGCACAACAATGACCTTCGTCGGTGAGCCCTCATCTTCAATATACTCAACGCATCTAACACCTCTTTCCCAAGTGTGGAGTTCAGCCTGCAATACTGCAGTATTGGCAAGTCCCTGCATTGATCACGGAATGCCGATAACTGATCCGCACCAATCGATTTCACCAGTTGTTCTCTACTACGACTACATCCTAACTTTCCAGGAAGAAGTCACTTATATTTGGTGCCAACGCTTCCGGATATCAACTATTCTGTATATCATGTGCCGATACGCTTTGATCGCAAACATCGTTTATCTTTTTGCGCTGGCGGACAAGCTAAGTGTCAGGGTATGTTATCCGCCATTTCGAAAGGAGGCCCTCTTACCAGAATATAGTAGGGATTCATGACATATCTCTCTTCATTTTCCTGAGGTTGTTCAAGCTGCGACTATGGCTATGTTGTGAGCGGTGCCCTCAGCGTCTTGGGACGAATAGGTATTCTCGGTGAGTACCTTTGCCATTTCCCCACTTTCGCACATCCTCAGCAGCTCGGCAGTTGTTTGGGGAATGAGAACCTACGCCGTTTATGACAGAAATCAGACGGTTGGTCTGGTTCTCGGGGTCATGGCCATTGCCACACTCTGTGCCGACATTGTGTGTGTCTTGACACACCATAGTGGTAATGAGGCTGACGGGGTGATCAGATTCATGTTCCTGGACTCAAATGCGTAGGCGAAGTTGATATACCAGCGTGCGTCGCGCCCCCTTTCGTATCTCACTTGATGGTTAACACTATGTTAGTGGTGCGACATCCCTCATCATTTGAACATTGAACTTGATGCCTTCGACAGCTCGCGGGGTTCTAGCCATTTTCATGTGTATCTTCGAAGTCACATCCGCAATTTTGACCATAGTCCGCATCGTACAAGCCATGAAAGCGGTTGGTCCATGGCGACTACAAAAAGCTAGTCTAAATTATCTCCTTTTTGAACAAGGTAAGGAATGCCGTCTCCTCGTACCACTCCTACTGAACGATTTTTGTATTAGGCCTCTTGTACATTATGTATGCGCCATGCCTGAGTCTCATTCTCACCATTCATTGAAACGCAGCTCCGTAACAACGTTATCGGTGGCTGCCTTAACCTTAAACTATCAGAGAGAAATCGGTTTCATTCAACGATTACTGAATGGCTTGAAGTTACCGTACGTACTGATGAATCTTTTACCGCCTTGCTAATTCAAAACGTTGGATTGTAGTATCTCGGGACTAATGACAGCCAGATTTCTCTTACATCTGAGGCGGTGGGATTACAACCGCTCTCGTCCCTCCCACATTAGCATACACGCAACTGACATCGAAAGCGGAGCTCCTATAGAGCCTCAATCGTTTGCTGAAGAATTCGGCGAAGTTCCTATGCAAGTCGTCCGCGAAGCCGCCAGAGATGATACGACAACTGGGGTAGATATGGAAAGGTAAGCCGTATCTCTTAATGCAGAGCATCGCTGACAACACACAACATCAGTCCAGTAATCATTGCGTTTGTTCGATCCCCAACATTAAGAGTAAGACAGAAACCTCAGACTCCCACATCTTTCCCCGTCGCTGGCCCGTCTTCAAGGCAATTGCGATAGAGATTTAAGGGAGCTGTTGTCACTGCCTATTTCACTCCACCACACAGTACTCTGATGTGGCTTTTTGAGGGTTATAGTCAAGTGTTCCACAGTAGCACGAGTGACGAATTCGGAATAACTGAGACGCTATGAAGCCAAAATGTATACGTCTAAATCCAGGTAAGGTACAACGAATGAGTGGGTGTGTATGTATAGCGATCGGTGTTACACCGCGTAAAGTCTATGTGCATGAGCGAATCCATGTTCAGCAGCGTAACAGACGACGATAACATGGGGAGTAAAAGGACATGTGTACAGGGCGATATGATAGTTGATAGATAGTAGATAGCGACGATGAGCAGAGTTTTATTGCGCTGTGGTGGCGACGGTGGTCAGGGTTACGATGGGGCTGGGAGGGGTCCATCAATATGACGAGCGGCACTGCTGGTCACACCATGTCTGCAGTCTTAAGGTGTTCCCGTACGATGGAATCTTTCACTGTCGCAACCAAGATTCAGGGAACGCATCCACACCGAGAATAGGAAACCAACCTGTCTTGAGTGTATTCGCAGTAGCTTTGGTGTCCTACAAGGACGACATGAGTGACTGATGGTGATGAAAAACAGGAGAAACATACAGTCACGGATGTCGCATAATAGTAACATGTCCTGGGGACCGAGGACTGCGCCTTCAGTATATCCTTGAACTTTTCTTTGAGGTCTAAACAACGCATCAGCCTAAGTCCCCTAAAGAAGGCGAGGGGCGAGAACCACTAACATTTGATAACGCTCCCTGCGTCATTCGGTCTTTCCCCATAGCTCGGGAGGAAGTTCTTCACCATAACCCCAGACTTCAATTTACGTTTGAGAATATCGCATTTGTTGAGGAAGAGGATAAGGGTCGCTTTGGCCAGCAGTTTAGAGGAACAGACGGAGCGCCAGAGGAGGCAGGAGTCTTCGAGACGGTTGATCTTGGAGTCTTCTTGGAGGCGTTCGTCGAAACACGATATAGCTAGCCAAAGAGAATGAGATAGGTATGGAATGAGATGAGGGTTGGAGCTTACGCGCGAGGAAAATGATGGCGTTGACGTTGTCAAAAAAGGGAAGCCACGCTTGTCGCTAGTCATACATCAGACATAGAAACTTTTGGGCAGATAGAATAGACGTACCATCGTCCGTGCTCCGCCTACGTCGTAGATGATCCATTCCTTTCCGAAATCACCCAGACCGCCTGCATGACGTAGTTATGTTAGTAGTACGTAACAGGAAGATTAACGGGACGCACCGGCAAACAGCGTTGGCCCTTTACTCTGCTCGAATTGGATGCTGTACTCCTGCACGCCGAGTGTTCGGAGGCGGGCACGAACGACGTCGTCATCTGAAGGCTCGTAGGTGCGTGTCGCGATCCGGTCGATATCATCCAAGAAGCTGAGGTATGTGTAAGTTAGCAAGGAGCAGAAGGCATGAGGAACGGGGGTGAGGTGGATGGAAGGGGTGAAATGAGGGGAAATTGAACGGAGGTGAGAAGGCATGGCTGGCAAGGGGTGGGGAAGTGACACGTAACAAGAAAGCACTCACAATCCGGCCCCATCTTCAATCCTCACCTTCCTCTTTGCCAACACCTTTTGAACAGCTTCATCCAGCCATAGCGCCTTCATGTCATCTCTACAACTCGCGATAATATCCGTAGCGTCATCGGAGGTAAACGACCCCGAGTCGCGCGTACCGTGGCCATGATGACTGCCACGAGATGACAGTGCATGCACGCCGTTCTCCAGGGCTTCGTGTAACCGCTTTACGCCGAATTCACGTCGTTTTACTTTACGTGCTGCAATCATCGCGTTTCCGCTTCGTCTTTCGGCGCCTTGGTTACCATCACCTGAGCTAGAAGATGAGGGTTCCAGGGGGCCAATACCAAGGGATGCGCTGGAGTCGAATTCTTCCTCGTCCGATGCTGCACCCAAGCGTTTCTTCAGATCTGCTTCAACGCCTCGCAAAGGTCCTAAGCGGAGTTTGAGAATTTGGTGATGACTTGATAGAGTCGTTCGTAAACTCGAGTTGGAGTCCTTGGATAATGATGAACGGCGGCTTATGTTCACGATGATGCCGACGCCACTTATAGTCGCGCAGGGAATCGGGTTATCTTCCTCTTCGTCCTCTTCGTCACCGGATAATTCTTGAACAACGGAGGATGTCGGGGTGGAGGTGGTCCCGTTCATTTCTGTTTGCATTGTGTCGAGGATGGTGAGGACGGAGCGGACGAGGTTGAGCTGAATGACTGCGCGCCAGGAGAGACGTTCAGCTTTCCACTGAGCGCGGGAGTATTTCATTCGAAAGTCTGGATTGGAGGTGATGAGGGATATTAGAAGAACGGCGGGCACAACGCACTTTTGAGAGTCGTTGATTTACCTGTCAGGGGTCGAAACACGCGATGCGTCATGAGCAAAATCTATGGAAGTTCAGGCAAGTTAACTCACCGCTCTCCGACTGACCCAAAAGCAACACTCGGACGAGCCCATTCTGTCGTTTTAGAGCTGCTTTATCCTTCTTGAGTTGTTCGTCAATCTGATCGCTTATTTGACGCGCGCGAGCCTCTCTTTCTTCACGAGCGGCTCTCTCGATTGGCGTTTCGTTTGGTGGTGGCCGCGTAAGTATGGCCAACGGATCATGGTCGGTAGCTCCCATTTTGAGGTGCAGGTGGGAGCTTCAGCGCATAAGATGTCAGCGAGCGACGAAGTGTCGAATCAACTCATACCGCGATTGTAGTGGTTCAAAATTTAAGAGAGCGAAAGTTGACGGGTGCCTGTGATAGAGTTCACTCGATCGGAAGGTATAGTTAAAGTGGGGAAGGTATCCTGGTTCACGACGAAGTCGCGACGGCGGAGCACAGCGGCTGATGAGATCAAAGAAGAAATCGTCAGCGTACTGTTTCTCTATAAACAGGTAGGGGAGAAGTTTAAGAAGCAGCCTCCCCACAAGGATATCGCCAACATGAGAGTGCATGGGGTGACTCACCGCTGAGGCCTTCCTGTGGTTTTCTGGGGTGGCGTTGGTGCTAGTGGAAGCCAGGAGAGGGAGAAAAATGTTCACCCCACGGTCCTGCCTATGTATGTGGGCGAATTGCGCATTACAACCAAAAAGACGTTAGCATGGCTTTTGACGCGACCCTGTCTCAATGTAAAGTCGCCCGGCAACTGTTGGCAACGAACATTCAGCCGAGATTATCAAGGCCCATTGAGAAAATCGCCCCGACGCGTTCCGAGTGCCGATTACGGGACTGAGGATGAAACAAACCCTCGAAAATGCGAAAACATTGTCGTTTTGAATGAAATATCGCGGTGAAAATCCTAGATGTCGCGTCGTGACTCGTCGGTGGTCGCAATTTGAATGTTGAAAAACTGAACGTCGATCGCGCAAACGTTGACATACATATCATGACATAAGCCGCGCTAGAAAGTTCCAATATTTCCAAACACACGTAAGCTCAACGTTAGCGTTCAACGTTCAACGTTCAACGTTCAACACTCAGTCCTCAATATTCAATTTCTTACTTAGAAGTTTCCTCGTTGCTCGGAGAATACTACTGTCACGGCGCTTGCACCAAAATATAGAAAATAAAGCTTTTGCCACTGGCCATCCAGGCCCATGCTCGTAGCTTCGATCGGGGTTTTGATTTTTTGAAATTTCATCTGATTGATCTCTGCAGGGTTGACGGAGGCAAAGAATGACTATGTATAGTAGGAGTGTATAGGCTGTCAAGACGGAGCCAACGATAAGGAAGACCGACTCGGCCAGGAAATCGCGATGCCCAGTCATGGTATCGTAAATGCTTTTGATGCTTGAGATCTTGAGACTCGATCGAGTTGAACTCGTCATGACCATCGACTCACCTGTCGCTTTGCAGAAACAAGAATCAACGGTTATCACACGCAAATCTGTTTGGCGTCCATCTCAATCAAAAGTGTGCATCTCGCACTCGTATGACGATTGATGGCCTAGGATCCTCGGCATCATACATCGATACATTTCTCGGCGTTTTTGATCCTCGATGACCTCAATTTCATCTCTTGAAATTCGAAGGCCCGAACCAGGATTTTCCTCCACCTATGATTGCATCTGTATGATCGAACTCTTCAAACCTCCGAACTTTTACCACCGGAGCTACGCTACCTGCTTCGTTCCGGTATCAAAAGGAATTCAAGAATCGAGAAGTTGAAGAAGACATCTTTCGACGGTCGATCGTCATCGACGATATGCAGAAGTTGCTGTATTCACTCTTCTGCCTATTCTATTCCTGTAACCCGTCCGCAACCCGTCCGCTTGACATTATCTGGATGTCGACTTTCTGCTTGACTTAAGCTTCGACACACTCTACCGCCTCTGCCCATTGTCCTTCTTCAATTAACTATCTAAAGAACGCTCCCTGAATTGCGAAGTCGATCCGCGAGAATTATCCACTTATTTGGTGCGTTCCCATTTTTTGATGTGTGCGGACGCTGAGCGCTGAGCTCTGATCGATCATGAATGTTGTCCGTCATGAATAGGGTTCGCCATTATCAAGATGATAAATAAAGACCAAGCCTTTTATTCAATTTTGAAGGGGTAAAACATTCTGCGTTGTTTTATCGACTTTTATCAATCAACTGAAAATTTATGGATTCAAAAATCATGTAGAACGCCTTCCTCATTTTTGTTTAAGGGTTGCATAGAAACGGATTATTGCGGCGACGTCGAGTCATCACCCGCATGTCGGAATTGTAGAAGGACGGTGAGTTTCCGACATGCCCAGTGTTTACGGTGGTGCGTGCTTGATATATTACAAGACATACACAACACGGCCAGTGTTCTATGACCCTCGCCCTGCGGCCGCCGGCTGAACCGGACGTATGTAGCCCATGGGAGATTTGGAAAATGGCTTTGCGCATTTCACTTCTGCATGGACGCTGCTGTCCAGGTATAAAACGTGGACGCAGTTCAAGAAATAGTTGAGGTTTGCTGTGGATTGAGTGAATGAAACGCCAAGAGGGACAAAACCCTTCCCGTGTGCGTACACTTCTAAACCAGAGGCTCCGAACTATATGTCCATCCCTAATTAATTTACGCGTCCCAGGTCACGAGTGCAGGGGAAGGTGTGGTCGCCGCCCTCAACACAACTTTTAAACCTGCACCAATACACTATGCCCCAATTGCCTTCTTACTTCCCCCTCGCAATGATTGACAAACAAAAGTTCAACCCTCTTTCAAGTTGTTCTCTGCCATCTCGAGATGATGGTCTCCGCAATGCGATCCGTGGGGAAACTATTGAAAGGAACGTACAGCGTTAGACGCTCCAGCTGGGGCATCCATGCAAACTCTCCAGAACGACTTTGTTTACGATGTTCAATTTGTCCGAGTGTAGATCAAGAGTCATCGTGCGCAATGCGGTACAGTTCGCCAAGATTCTGATGAAGCTGAATTCCCCTCCCTGTCTGAAGATCAGTTGTGATGAGAAGACCGCCTCGACAATATGGCGTAGTTAGTGAACGATATGTTGCGGATGAAGTTTCGGGAAGCTGATCGATGAAAACGCATGTGAAGAATCTCAGCACCTTACGTTGGATGGGCACGTATCACTGAAAAAATACGTGAACATACATAAGTTTGACTTATAAACCAAAGAGGCCGCATTTTTAGACATTAACGTTTAATTTTAGCGAGCCGCATCGGAATCAGTACCAAGATAAAGATTTCGACAATAATTGTATTGGAATCGCGCATTGAACACTATATTTTACGTTATAGAAAGTCCTAGACCAACTCAATCCTAAAGCGCTGAACAAAAAAGTTCGATTCAGAGAGTGGAACGTCGAAAATGTCGAAAATAAAAAAGTCAACGGATATGAAATCCTCAGCACCAAATATGATATCAATACGGGTGCAGGAGCGTGCACGCTTCTCGATTTTTATTTCAATTTAAATGCATTTATTTTGTCCCTTTCAAGTTCAGGATCCTTGCGATACATTGAGACTTCCATCTGATAACAATGTAACGTCAAATGGCAGGCGCACTTGGTGAAAAGCTTCAAAAGGTCGGAGTTTGAACTATCGGCATCTTCCCATCATGGTCGATTGGTCAACTCACCACTTCCGAGAGTAGGTATAATGCTTTCCAGTATCTCAGAAAGTGGGACGTGCGTTTAGAAACCCGTCTTTCAAAAAAATTATGCATGCAAACACATCCAATAATCGGACATCTCCCAGTGAAGTATTGTCCAACTGAAGCAAAACTGACGTCTCGATCATAACAAGATCATACATTACAAAAGTTCTCAACCATAATCCATCGTTGACATGAATGGACAACATGTAACACTGGCACTTGGAAAATTCCCATGGCTATAAAAAGATCAGTTAAGCAAGTGAACATGAGCCAAAAACGAGGGAGACAGACGTGGGAGTGACAGCAGTGGGCGCTGAGCCATTGGGGTGGACAGTACTTAGAAGAGCACTAAAAATCGCGTCAGAGGGATATAGATGCCATCAAAACCATACGTACATCAACATCTGGAACGCGAGAAAATTTGGGCGTTCCATCGACAGGTGGTACACACTCGAGACAGCGACGAATATGTAGGGCTACACATGTATAAACATATGCTCTCAAAACTGCGGGATATGCTGTAATCTCTTTTGTTCTGATATATTTGCTCTCAATTTCTAAGTTTGGTGATGGAATTGTACATCCATCATATGCATAAAACAAACTTACAATAAAAAAAGGATCAGATCCACAAAATGAACAATTAAATATGATCTGAATTCATATTCAGAATACGCTAAAATCTTGGCCCAGGAAGTTCAGCATATTCTAAATATGAGTTTAGATCATATTTATTCATTCATTTTTTGGATCTGATCCCTTTTTTTATTGTGAGTTTGTTTTATGCATATGATGGATGTACAATTCCATCACCAAACTTAGAAATTGAGAGCAAATATGTTGGGGGAACACTGGTTTTGGTCTATTCTGCAGTTTTTATTGCCTATGTTTACACATATGTGGCCCTTCATATTCGTCGCTGCCTGAAGTGACAGAAGGGAGGACAGACGCTGCGGGAGACTCGGGCGCGGGAACAGGTGGGACACCAGATGATGCGCGACCTTTTACGGGTGCACTGGGATAGCTGCTAACGTTGGGCATGGGGGCGCCTGTGAGAACTGCGGAATTAGTTGGTGCGAGAGAGTTGGGAGCAGGAATGGGTTGTGAGAGTCCAGTTGGTGCTGGGTCGTTAACGGGAGGGAGGGAAGAAGAAGAGGGGGTAACGGACGCTGGTTGAACAACGTATGACAGATCTGTTGGCACTGTGCCGTCGACGGGCGCAGATTGTGGAGGCTCATGAGGTGGGGGACCTTGGGGTGGGGTTAATCCAGAGCCAGTGGCGCGGGCGGCGTAGGGCTGCTCGGTTCTTCATGGTTGGGGGTAGGGTCCCCTTGTAAAAGCCCAGTTGAACGGGTGCCATCAGCGGACGCAGTAGAGGTGGGAGAAGGAGGAGGTTGTGTGCCGTTGGTGGGCGGTGGACCATTGGCGGGAGGGACTGCAGAGGCAGAAGCGTTGGGCGGGGGAGCGACGTATAGTAGATCCGTTGGTGCTGAGCCACCTTGTAGAGATTGCAAGGGCGGGGCGGGAGGGCGCTGGAAAAGAAATAAGGACATCAACGTCGCGAGATCGGATATTTGTACTCACATCTTGATGTGCATGAGGGCCCGCAGGATGTTTTGTTACAGGACCACTGCTGTGTGGTGCGTCATCTGGCGTCTGAAGCTCTATGGATCCAGAAACTGCCGCAGTAGGGCCAGAAGGATGTGTGGAAGGAAGACTGAATCCTGCGGAGTATTTTGGTGTGGGGACAGCTTGCGGAAGGTCATTCGGTGAGGTTCCAGGTCGGTCGGTCGGTGCTGAGCTGAGTGACGGAGGATAAGGGATGATAGGCGTTCCAGAAATCTTGTGCGCAGGATTTTGTGGCGCGTTTGGCATTGGGAAATTTAGGGACCTGCTCGTCTTTTGGCAGGCCGGTTTTTGTTGGACCGTTGACTGGCGCGGGTGATGGGGAGACCGACGGTGAGGGATCCTGAGGTGCAGGAGCGCCTTGAGGGGGGTCCTGCTAGTGAACCTGTAGGAGGGTTTTGCACAGAACCGCCTTGTGGAAGACCAGTTGGAGCTGCATCATCCGAAGGAACGGGAGGTGCGATCGAAGATGGGCCATAGGCAGGTGGCGAAGAACCATTGAGAGATTTCGGAACGGAATCACCCTGTGCAGGACCAGTCACTGGAACAGAAGGAGTGTTCTGCGCTGGCGAGTACTTTGGCGCTGGAGTACTCTGAGGCGTATTTTCTGCTGGAAGCTTCTGTGGAAGGTCGGTTGAAGCTGGATCATTGACGGGAGGGATATAAATGAATAAGGGAGGTGCTGAAAGAAGGAGTAAGAAATTAAATTTTCAATAAATTCGAAGTTTACGTACCGAATCTGGAGTGACGTTTTTTGCGGGTGGTGCAGGAGCTCCTGGAAGAAGTTACCGTCAAAACGAGGTAGTTGGCACCTGCGCCCGTTGCGAAAGCAATGAGAGTGAGGAAACGACCAATAGCCCTTTTCGAGATTTGAAAGAGAGCGAAGTAAATTAAACGAGAGAAGGGGGTTGGACTGAGTGAACAACTGAACGTCCATTTTATACCGACTCACTGCGAAAACTTCCAGCCGCAACTTGACTGCGCAGAGAAAGAAAGCTACCAGTGGTCATAATTCTTGGCAGTGTGAAACACAATAGGTTTCACACGACGGTAAGGGTTGGGAGTAGAAACAACACAACATGGTGAAAAACGGGGAAGCACTCACGAATTTTGATCCATTCGTCGTCCCAAAAAAAAGTGATGCGAGTGCGTCCCTTCATAATTCTAATGTGCATATCCGAAGCCATCAGCTACTGCGGAGGGGCGACTAGGGAAGTACATGCACGTTTTGCATCCAGGATGCTAACCCCAAACAGAAACTCGTCCGGAGCTGCGGCTTGAAAGTTCCACTGGCAGGGCACTCTCGATGCAGCCATGAATTGGAGGGCGCGCAAGGAGAAGGCTTGATTGCTTGAGCCATAAGCTAGAGCCCTGAACGTTGAAAGTTTTCATCATTGTCCGTCGCCGTTGCGTTGAGGTTGGCAACATAAAAGTCCTTGATTCGTAGAAGAAGATTGAAGACCAATAAGTATGAAAATCGCCTAACAAGGCAAGTCACGCGACTTTCGGGCCGAGTTGAGCTGCCGCCTTCCCGCAAACATGAAGCCCTCATCTATTGTTCGACACCACAAGCGTCGACAGCTCCCACGTCCTCTCCTCCAGCCGCCTCTTCTCCAGCACCGATTTCCTCAACCAAGACAGCCAAGTCGAGGACCTCAACATTGAGAAGAACGCAAAGGGCGTTATTGCCTAGTCGATGGGGTGGGCCTTGCCAATGTTGTTACAAAGGCGAAAGATGTCGATGGGGCGAGTGAGGCGATGATCACTGTTGAAGATGGTACATCGCTCTATTTCTGTCGTCCGTTCCTCGTCTAACCATTTACAGGCAGCAATGGACCTCGCTTTGCTCCCATCTGAAGACGACGAGGGCAAACCAATCACATGCAACCCCGCTGATACCGATCTTTCCTCAGTCCACCTTCACTCCGTCACGACCCCACACAACCATGGCCGCATCTTTTGGTCACCAGCACCTGGTTTTGCCATGGGCGTTGGGTCGGTACGCGAGCGTTTCTTACCGTACGAGGAAGGCGACACATTTATCAGCACAGGCGCCGGCGTTACGTGGCAGATGGCCCGACGAGACGCGCACAAGTACGAGTTTGGCGATAAGGGGAACAACCTGGTGGTGGTGAATGACGAGGACGGGATGGACAATCTGCGACATTCTCTCGATCTGGGTAAATCATGGTATGTTCGCCTCCCTCGTTTGTCTTATGAAATCCTAACTTTAACAACAGAGTGAAATATGAGATTGGCGTCAAACTCCGAGCGAGGGCGCTCATGAGCCCCAACCGACTCGACCTCGAAGATGATTACCTTCGAGGTTAAATCGTCCAAGATCCAAGACAAAGAAGTGTGAGTGCGGTTCTCGTAGTGGTGACACGTTTTGTTTCCACTCCAGAGCTAGCTTGCACCAAACTCACACTCTTTCCCTCAGCATGAAGTCGTTCGGGGTTCCTGCCCCCGTTTCCCTCGTCCTCACGGCCCTCTTGGTGTACAACGTGCACACCATTTCACAAGTCTCTCGCACAGGTCGATAGCGAGGTTTTATTTCAAGGGTGTAGCGTACCAACAACAAGGTCATTTCCTCCTCATCACCCTCTCGCTCGGTGCTCACTTCTTGTAGGCATTGTCACTGATACCTCTGCTAATTACTCGTTTCGCGAACCTTCGACTTACAATGACCCTCTCGCGGATGCACGGATGCCCTCGTGACCTTCCATACCTACAGCAACTGGGCGTGAACACCGTTCGTGTGTACAGCGTCGATTCGATCAAGAACTACGATTTGTGCATGAGAGCCTTCAGTGGTGCAGACGTCTATACCATGTACGTTCGTGCCGTCCGTCACACCCTCCCCTAACCTGACAAAGCACGCCAGCATCAGCCTCACACCTTTCTTTGAACGGCTCAATCGACCGCAGTTCGCCTGCGTGGTCTACTAATCTTTTGGATCAATACCTCGCTGCCATCGACGCCTTCAGCAAGTACGACAACATCCTGGCATGCCACGTCGGAAACGAGGTCATCAACAGCTCATCCAACACCAACGTCGCTCCTTTCGTAAAAGCAGCTGCTCGAGGCATCAAGGCATACCTGTAATTCCTTTCTTTCCCGAGACCCACTGGCCAACCATTTCAGCTGCGGTCTTAAACACCAAATTTGGGTCAATGGCGATCGACCTCTTCGGACTCAACAACTAGTAAGTCTTCTGCTCTTCCCCATCCTCCGCTCTCCATTGACACGTCACAGCGAGTGGTGCGGCAATTCCACCTTCGCAGACTCCTACACCGACATTGAAAACAACTTCGCTGGGTACAACGTCACAGCCTACTTTTCTGAGTATGGCTGTGTCCCTCCCTCCGGTCCCCGCCCCTGGTCAGAAATAGGCGCCCTCTTGTCATCCGACATATCTCCCGCCTGGTATGGGGACATCGCCTTCTCCTAATTCCCAGCAGCCAGCGCAGCAGGTCAATTCGGCAAAATCACATTGTCATCTGACAACAAGACCGTTTCGACCTCCACGGACTTTACCAACCTCGCTACTCAATACGGCGTTGCTGCTCCTCATAACTCTCCTGCTCAAGCTTCGGTTGCGGACGCCGCCTTCCCCGCGTGCCCAACGCAAAACAGCACGTTCTTGAGATCGACGACTTTTCCTGCCAACCCCAACTTGGCGGCTTGCCAGTGTTTGGAGAGTGCTTTGAGCTGCCAGTTCACCCCTGTCGTTAGCGGTTATACGGTTGTTGCTGGGCAGTTGATCAATGCCGCTTGTGGGCTGCTCGGACTTTGCCACAGATGGTGCTGCGGGCACGTACGGTCTTGTCTCGGGGTGTGATCCGAGTGAGTTTCATCGCCTTATTTCATTGTCTTTCTCTTACGTCATGCCTCAGTACTACCAGTCCCAAAATCGTAAAGCACAGGCGTGCAGTTTCGCAGGCAACGGAACCGTCAACTTTCATGTGTCCACCTCCGTCTCCGCCACTAGCGTCGCGTCTTCGTGTATAGCCAGCCTTTGCGCGACGTTTGCCGACTGCGCCTGCTAGTGCATCTGGAAGTAGCTCGATTGGGACCACGTCGAGTGGGGGTGGGACGAAGAAGAACGGTGCGAGCACGTTGGTTGGGGGTGAATTTGTAGGGATGGTGGCGATGGGTGTTGTGGTCGCGGTAGTGGGATGTGGACGGTGATGTAAGGCGTGATATGGTGGATGCTGTTGATGCTGTTCTTTAAGGAGCGGGTGGAGCTTGAGATGTGTTTAGACTTCCAACTACCTGGAGACATTCCCTCCAGATCGGATAATTTGATCCTCGAACCTTGATTAACTGACGGACATTTGTTTCTTGCTTATATACTGTATATTTCATTGCTTAATGATACCTACTTGTTGTTCACTACATCTCAGACGTTTCAAGCTGACTGAGCTACAAGCTTAAGCTTTTCCAGAACGTAAGTGATAGGGGAGAAGCAGCAGCGAGTAGATATTACAAGAGTGGAAGGGAGGGTTGCAAAAGAAGAGAGGACTCGGGAAAGCGTCCGTCTGCCGAGATGTAGATCCATCACAAAGGCGACGTCGACATTCGAAACAGCGGCCTGGTTTGCAAAGCAGACGGTTCATGGTAGTAGTACATAGACTAAGCGTCACCGCTAGTTTGGGTGGATTGCGGTCAAGCACAGGGAGTTGGTGGGTTAATGCATGAAAAAAGGAAAGGCGCCTTGGATCAAATCGTGGGTGGTTTCCCTTTATCAGGCTGGCGAGATGCCATGTTGGCTGGCAGCCAGATATCATACCGATGGTCAACTGCCTTGGAAGTTTTGGCACTGACCTGCGCCCTATTTGTTTGACGCATGGTTTCTTGCGGTGGGATCCACCGCTCGTAAGACTTCTGTTGATGCCCAGCCATTCTCGGATGAGGGGAGGGATTTCGTGGGAGGGGAATATGAGGGGAATGACGAGGGCGGGAGGAGGATCCTGGTGCAAACGCCGAATGAGTGTGAAAGTCTTGGAAGATATGCCGGGAGCTTATTACCAGGTTGATTAGGAATCGTACTCCCTCTTTGGCGATTACCCTCTGCACTCCCTTCAGAGTCGGTTACTGGCCCTGTGCACAAATGGGGTGGAAGAGAACACACCTTCTGCATCACCTTCATCCTCGTCATCTTCTGAGTCTCCGGATTCATCGCTCTCAGTATCTGATTCCTCTCCACTACTATCCTCCTGCTCACTGTCGCCACTCTCGTCTGCGTCTTCATCGTCGTTCCCACTCATGCCTGCGACGCCACGACGCCACACCCCGCGTCTTACCCTCGGCCGCGGGTAACTCGCCCCAGCACCTTTATCAGACGGGTGGTCGAGTCGTCGGCCACGTTCGTCAAAAAGATTACGTCGATCCCTGCATTCGTTGTAGTAGGCGTCACGAATGGCGCGCACACGCTCTAGGAGAGACATGACGATAAGAGAACCGGAAGGCAATTACAGTAGTAGAAAAAGAAGAGGGAGTCGGTGCCGGAGTATGTTGGCGAGGGAACGTGCGAGTACGCAAGCAGTTACTGAGCCCGAATCGCGTAACGTGTTCTACCGGCCCGACAGTCTCTCCAGAGCATCATGAACCATCGAAACACTGTGATGATCGACGAGAGAATAGAAGTTGAGTAGGGTCAGGCTGTTGATAAATCGTCGAGAACGAATAGTTGGTACGAATTCCTGAGCTCCATCATCTCCTGATGGAGGGACGTCCACAAGAAAGGCGTGATTTCATGAGAGTTGTCATAGGTACCTAATCCGTGCGCTTCACCTGCAACGGTACGACCGTCCAACAGGTAAGTACCTGACGGAAATGCTAGGGCCGTCGAAGAGTTGTTTAGCTCGGCAGAAAATCAGTGGATTATGAAAGTATGGATAGTATTGTCGTAGCTTGGTAGATCGCCTGGTTTCGATTCGTCCGAAGCTCGAAGTGCGGCCTAGAGTATTCCTTTCCTGTAGCCCTCAATACCGGGTTGTCGAAATTTGTTCAGAACGTCGAAAGGCTGAAGTCGGGAAAGGCGAAATGATCCTGAATTTTGTTTGTCTGTGCTCCACAGCCAGCTTGAGGTTTCGTACACGTAGGCGAACGCGGGGCGCGTCAAAGTGAGGCAGTCAAGGTGAGAAAAGGAGGTACACGTAGATAGCTCTGTCAAAAGTGGACAAGACTATCTGAAACTGATGCGTACTGGGGAGGGATAAACTGTGCATAGGGTAGAACGTCAACCCCTCGCGGCGCAGGTGAAAAGGGGTAATAACTCGCTTATACGCGGGCCGTCGGTAACATCCTGGCACATCGTTGATGTCTTGTCGGTTGGTGATACGATCTCCGAAGAAGAGAAGAGGAGTGCTGGGTGCGTCAATCGGCGATGGTGGTTGGTGGTGTCCACGATTATAGCGTGGCAGTTCCAGAGCTGCAGAACGACGAGCGTGAGGCGGAAGTTGAGTGCGTTGAACGTTATCATGATCTTTCTCGAATGGCCAGGAATATCTCCCCTGTTGGTGATGATTCAAGGTGACGCGCTTCCGCTTCCTGAATACGACATTCAATTTACTGGACAGTCTTTTGAAGGTTGGGCTGGGGTGAGAAATTGGTACTTTGGACATTCTTTGGAGGAACAGCAAGTCAAGAGGAAAGTTCGAGCAAATTTAACTGATGTCATGATCACGTGTCTTGTTCAAGCCTTCCCACTCTGACATCTCTCAGATTCTCTGCATCGATGAAATTGTATTCGGCACTCGCACTCTTGGCATATCCATCTGGCTTCTGCTCCTAGAATTATCACATCCCCTGACCATCACCATAAACCGCACCTGCACCCGCACCCTCTTCACAGCACCACCCGCATCATGTACATTCGCGGAGACCGTATTTGAGGTCCTCAAGTGGGTCTAGCGGCGCGTTGAGATACTCCCTCGCGCTAACGAAATCAACGGGATCGCTATGAATCAGCCACCACCTATGACCACGACAGCGGGTTAGGATGCTTCCCCGCATGATCTAGGCCATTACTCACGAAGACACGGCGAGGACGGTACTAGTGGTAGTAGGCGCGTGCACGTCTATCAGGATCAACAAGCATAAGGAGGAGCGGGTATACGTCTCCAAAGGAGATGTCGTCGATTGCAGCAACAGCCTGCGAGAGGACAGCAACCAAATCCACTGGCTCAGCATGGCCAGGTTCAGCAGTATCAGACGCATGTTGTTTGCGCCAGTCGTTACGGGCGCACCAGTGAAGAAGCCAACATATCCGTTTAGTGGGGGTAGTATTGGAGGAGGGGATTGTGCGTGCTTTGCCTGGGTGTGCTAGGTGTGTCCGTTTTCTGCCATTTTCAAGGTGTTCGATCCTCAGACGATCCTCGCTAGGGTCTCGTTTGGCGTTCTTTCTGGCCTTTAGAACATCTTCCTTTGACTCCTCTTTCTTCCTCTGTCCCGTTTCCGCTCCCATCCCTCTTGAGGGGTAAAGTTCTTGTCGAGGGGTTCTGGGACTGTTTGCGATCGGTAGGTCTCCCTTTTTCTTTCCTTCTGTGTTACATTCTTCCCTCCTCCAAAACCCGGCTCGGGCTAACGAAATCCCACATTCAGGAAATCAATAATGAAACACGTCGAAAAGCAAGGAACCCTTGAGACCCAACAGCAACTGGCGGTCATGCATCAGCGTCAGCAACAGCAGCCTTCACGAGGGGGAAGGTCGCAGCTCCCGCTTTCTGAAGGGTCGGATCGATCGATACATAGGACGAATACAGTTCTTCCACATCATGGCGGAGGGGGAAGTTTAGCCCCCGCAATCGCAGTCGCAATCCTAATCCCATTCGCACGCGCAAACGCAGGCTTTACCTCATTCACCGCACTCACCCACGCATACATCCCACACGTCGCATTTGTAAACCCCCACGGTCACACCTAGTCCGAACCGTAGCCCTCCGCCTTCTATAGCTCGTTGGAGGAGGACGGAGGGGAGGACGAGGACGCTGAACATGAGCATAGACAGGAGCATTTCGGAGCAGTTCCCGCTTTCAAGTGTGGGGAGTAAGAGCCGGGCGGGCGTGAAGAATTGCGGCCTAACTGCCGCTGGAGGGAAGAGCGACGCTGGTGGAGGTGGAGCATGCTTGTGGGTGGAAGGGGTTACACGACTGCGGGTGGTGGAGGGAGAAGCGCCCTTGTCGTAGGAGCCAGCTGGGAGAAACACACCGTCAGGAGCGAAGAGAACGATGCCGGCAAAGAAGAAAAATCTCTGCTGGGTGCGGCGATTTTAACACGCATAGGATGGGAGGATGGTGCTTCATATCGAGTTTGGTTGCTTCTTTCTATTTTTTCCTCTCCCTCGTCGTCGTCACTATTTGCCACCATCACACGCTCCTTGCTATCCGGGATAACCCTCCTGCACAAGCGTGCTATCATTCATGCACCTGCCGCGGCTTTTACCTACATTTCATCGAAGCAATACGGGCACCGCTCCCAGCTATAATCCCCCTTTACTTGAACCAAGCATTCCTCTTTCTATACGTCATGTTACGATGGTCTTTGTGTGTTCCTAACCCTTTCTTCCTTGCAATCTTATCCGTGCTAATCATTTTCGCCAGTCCTTGGATTGTAACTTTGACTGGTTAGGAAACTCCACCCTCATATCTTGAACCAGCTCTAAGTCTCGTCACTATGGGAAGAATGTGAGCTCTCTCGTTCCATCTCGAGAGCGAATTGAACGAGAGTGTGCATGATGAGGGCGGGGGGTTCGGGTGACCGGGATGAGGGTGGACTCGAGATGTTAAATATGAAACTAGATGCGTGTCAAATTCTTGTTGACACTTCGTTCTAATTTACAATTTATGCCCGTCTGCATGAACGAGCCTCAGCTGTGACACCTGCTTGAGTCGACAGAAACAAATTTTTTCAGTTGTGCAAGAACTACAACTTGAATGGAATACTATTGTCCGGATACACATCCCAACCTATTCACGATCACTTGCCTCAGTCCCCAAAAGTTCACTAAGGATAGCAAAAACCCTTGATAAAGTGAAAGCGATACAGTCAATCATCAAGATTTACCGTTTTCAGCAACTAATAGCGGGGCACTTACCAGGACAAAAATAAGGGGAATGGAATTACAATGTCCCGAACAACAATTACTATCGAATGAGCAAAGTGTGCCTAGAGCAAAACATTCCGAAGAGTCGGGCTCCAGCGTCGAACCACCCAGTGTTTTGTCGGTGGGCGAGGTGGCTTCGGGCAAATGGGTCGTAATTGTGTACTTGATAACAGCACCATCGGGGGCATTGCCCACTGCGTGAACGACAGCGCCAGAACCGTGACCTGGGTCTGCGTGAACGTCCGGGGTGGGTGTCGCGATTGCGAGACAGACGATTGCGAGGACGAGAGCGAATGGGCGAGTAGTAAACTTGAATGAGTGCATATTTAGCGTTGTTCAACTAGCTTGAAGCTGAAGGAGGTGGGGAAAAGTAGCGACGCATTTTATACGCCAAGGATAGGATTCTTGGGATCACGATTGAATTCTTTTCCAAAGGAGGGGGCGGTCATAGGACTAGGGAAATGGAAGAGTCGCCGAAGAACGTCTGCAAAGGTGTGCGTATCAAGCTTTTCCTTGCTGGAACGCCTATAATCTCAAGACGCATCTTCCGTCTGCCTTTAGTAAAAAGTGCTTCTGGGAACCCTGGGTTAATAGGGGAGCTATGAGAAGCAGGCTAAGCTGAGTAAAGGATTCACCTCCTCCAGAATCAAAGACCTTCGCTACAAAACCGGGTTGTTGATATTCAAATTGGTCAAGCTTCGTTGGAAGAGGGGATAGAACCGGGAAGACAAAGAAGGGAAGCAATGAACGATAACGTCAGATAATGTACAAGCGCGCCATACCCACCGTTCACATACTGTGCTTTGAAATCGGTTTCACTCCGCCGTGATACTGCAAGAAATAGACCCACTTTTACAATTTTCAGCAAGAACGCAGAATGTTCCACGGCCGTGAAACCGTTCTCCATGAAACGTTCTCAAGATTAGCCGCCGCCGAGAAGATGGAATTACAGGGAAATGGAGTGTAAAGATGGTAGTGGCTTCGAGAAGCCATCTTGGTCTTAAGGCCCACACGGAGTTTGCACACCGGGTCATTAGCGTACGTCGACCTACATCAGGCAGTGCGCATGAGAATCAAAGAAGCATGGTACTGGCTGATGAATTGTGAAAGGGGAGGGCCGGGACAAACTGGTGTGTGAGAACAGACGGTGAGCGGGGGGAGCATGGGGATGAGATGAAAAGGGCAATAACAACAGAGCTGGAATGGCGGGAAGGAGCGGAGGAGGTGTGTATTAAGGGTAAGCAGGGGAAAAGTCGCATGACCAACGATTGATGGAAGAAAGGAGGAAGACTCCATGACGGAGGAAAACAATCTTGGGTATAATGAGCGTAAGCCACCCGTCTTTCAATTGAGTGTTCGGATATCCACCTCGTACTTCCGAAACTCAACAGATCTGATCAGGCCATACACAAATAAATGGCTCATTCCGCACGCTCCTCCCGTCCAGAACTTTCCATTCCTGTCAATACCGTCAACGTTCGTTCAACACGGGAGAAGTAGAACAGGAAATTATGCGGGCGCGTGGTACATTTCCGTGAGAGCTCGGAAAAGGGGTTGTCCATAAATTGAAGAGACGTACACACGTAAAATTTGGATGGGACTGGGAGCACGTTCGGGAGAAGCAGGGGTTGGACCGCGTTGAGTGGAAGGTGTTGGCAGATCTAGGGGTAGAGATTATAATAGAAAAGGGGACATAAAAAATGGGACGAATGTACCGAATCCACGAGCTTGTAAATGAACGAGGGATGGTAATCGATGCCCATAATGCTCACCATCTCTTCATCGCTGTGCACCGAAGCCGCCCCCTTTCAGGCATCATGCATCATGCCTCATGCTGAGTACGCCCACCAGGGGCCGACGACCAGAACTTTCCAATTACGCGATCGAAGGCGCTCTGCAGTTGCATTCTTTTGTGTCGAAAAGGAGGGCAGGTACGTGATTGTCGAGACGCTGACATGACGAGCTTGGTAATGTCCATGCGGGCCGTCTGAGCTGATTGCAACTGGGAAAACTTGAATGTCGTGGACAGGTTGCAGAATTCCGAAGAGCAAACTCAAGATCCACGTCCAGACATTTCTGGGGTCTGCGAATACCCACTTGACGGCCCCTCCAGAGCGTCATGGACCATCGGAAAACACGGTGGAGCGATTGACGAGAAAGTTGAAGCTGAGCGGGGTCTAGCTGTTGATAAAGAGCGACGAGAACGAATACTGGGTAGTGATCCCTCCGTTTTCTGGCTTTCGAAGAACGTTTCCCTGTGGCTGCGCCTACGTTTCACGCATCGCAATGTAGCGGTACAAGCCTTGGAATTTCTCAGCTTCATCAATCTTCAGTGATGATGGAGTGATGTCGACAAGAAAGGCGTTCATGAGAGCTGCATAGTTAGGATATTCATGCGTCCCGTATCCGCGCGCTTCACCTGCAACAGTACGACCGTCCAACAAACAGGTCCTGACGGACATACTGCAGCCGTCGAAGAGTCGCTGAGCCCTCGGGAGGATGTGAACCGGACGCAGTGGTTGGAGTATATGTGGGAACGACAGACAGTGAATCCTCAATGCTGTGGACGTGTTGCAGATCGGGAAAGTAGTGTCGCTGGTAGATCGCATGCACGGTTTCAATTCGTCCCAAGCTTGAAGTGCGGCCTAGAGCAAACCAAACTCTTGGAACATTTTTTCCTGTGGCCCTCAATGCGGATGCTGTCAAAATTTGTTCATAACGGAGAGAATGTCGAAAGGCTGAAGTCGGGAAAAGCGAAATGATCCCGGTTTTTGTTTCTCTGTGCTCCAGCGAAAGCGGGGCGCGTCAAGGTAAGGCAGTCAGGATGGGGAAGGGAGGAGATAGCTCAGTCAAAAGCGGACAAGAGCATGTGAAATTGATGCATGGATAGGTTGTGCATAGCGTAGAACGTCAACCCCTCACAGCGCTGGTAAAAAAGGCCTCATAACTCGCCTACGCGCGGTCCCTCCCAAGGTCCCTCCGTAACATCTTGACAAATCGTTGATATCTTGTCGGTTGGTGATGCGGGTGCCGAAAGTCGCGAAGTGGGGAGAGCTGGGCGCGTCAATCTGCGATGGTGGTTGATGGTGTCTACGAATATAGCAGAACTGGACGAGCGTGAAGCGGACCGTAAATATTTACAAACGGATGCGAGTGCGTAGGGGAGGACCGAAGTTGAATCATGGATATTGTTAGATCCGGGGGTGCACAGTCTAAAAGACCTTGCACAAGTTGTGTGCGTTGAACGTTATCATGGTCTTTCTCGGATTGTAATGAGCGGTTTGAGGATGGCCAGGAGTATCTCCGCTGTCAGTGCGCTTCCGCTTCCTGAATACGACATTCGTTCCTGGACAGTCTGTTGAAGGTTGGTGCTCGGGCGATAAATCGGTACTGAGGACAGCAAGTAAAGAGGGTGAGGAGAGAAAGTTCGAGCAAATTCTACTCACAGGTTAGCGTTCATGAGATAGAAAATGAGAAGTGATGTAACCCTAACCCACCTTTGGATCGATCGCGTTTGGCGCCTACCACACTTCCACCGGACACTCATGTAGGCACTCGCACCATGGATCCCCGCGCCCAACAATACCACCGGCTTCTGCTCCTAAAATCATCATCACCGGCACTCTCCACATTCACATTCCCATCAGCATCATCCGCACCATGTACATTCGCGTAGACCGTATTCGACGTCTTCAAGCCTCTCTAGCGGATGTTGCATGAGATGCCCCTCCGCGCTACTACCGCCAATGAAATCAAGGGCATCGATATGAATCAACCACACCTATGTCCAGTCTTCCTTCACCAACAACGAGAAAAGTCATGATGGTTCCCCGCATCTACGACACCACTCACGAACGCACGGCGAGGATGGTACGAGTGGTTGTAGGCGCGTGTACGTTTATCGGGGTCAACAAGCACAAGGAGTATGCGTATCAGCCGGGAGGAAGATAATAACCGAGTCCCCTGGTTCAGCAGGGCCAGGTTCAGCAGTATCAGACGCATATGTTCGCGCCACGTTACGGGCGTATTGAAGAAGCCAAAATATGCGGTTAGTGGGGGTGTGCATGCTTTGCCTGGGGATGCCGGAGGGGTCGCAGGAGCAGGAGGTGAGTCCATTTTCTTGCTGCTCGATCCTCAGACATCGCTGGGTCTCTTTTCGCGTGTTTTTTCTGGTCTTTGTAATCTCTTCCTTTGATTCCTCTTATTTCCCTCGGTCCTTCACTCTTCTCTCTTTTCCAATCCCATCTCTTCTAAGGGGTAATATTCTTGTCGAGGGGTCTCCCCTTTTCTTTCTTTCTGTGTTACATCTCATTCTCCTCCAAAACCCGGCTCGGGCTGACGAAACCCCTCCCCATCAGGAAATGAATGAAACACGTGGAATCTTTGAGACGCAACAGCGAATGGTGGTCATGCACCAGCGTCAGCAACAACAGCCTTCACGAGGGGGGTAGATGTCGCAGCTCCCGCTTTCCCAAGTGTCGGATCGATCGATACATAGGACGGATACAGCTCTTACACATTATGGCGGAAGGGGAAGGTTTTCGCATCCCCCGCAATCGCAGAATTTGGGGAGGGAGCAGTCGCAATCCCAATCCCAGGCCCATCTCATCCGCCGCACTCACACACGCATACATCCCACACGTCGTAGTTGCAAACCTCCAAGGTCACACCCTCCGCCTTCAGACGAAGGGGAGGGCGAGGATGCTGAACATGAGCGTAAACAGGAGCGTGATATGGAGGATGGCGATTCGGAGTAGTTGCCGCTCTCAATTGTTGCAAGGGGAGGGAGGGTAGGGTAGGGAGAAAGAGTCGGGCGGGTGTGGGGGACAGGGGCGTCACTGCCGCTGAAGGGAAGAACGGCGCTGGTGCAGGTGGAGCACGCCCGCGGGTGGTGAAGGGAGAAAGCACCCTTGTCGTAGGAGGGAGAAGCATGCCAGCTGGGAGAAACACAATGTCAGGAGCGACTCGCGAGGAGGACGATGCCGGCAAACAATAAAAAT
>NW_001889920.1:0-25080 GCF_000143565.1 Laccaria bicolor S238N-H82
TCTGACTCTGAGTTCCATACATCTACACTCCCTCCAAGGCACACCTGGGCCAGGTTCATCCATTGATGATCCGATAGCGCTAGCGTCCAGTAATGAGAGACAATCGGCAGTGGAGAGTTCAGCAGCTTCAAAAGACCTACTTGAACAGGATTTCGAGCAATGATATGGTATGGTGCAGTCTTTACATCTTACTTAGGAGAAACTAACCTTACACGCTGCAAGTGTACTACCACATTTACGACGAGCAAGGTGAAACCGTGTCAAAAACATCCTTCGACCAGAACACTCCTTCTTTGGGTCGCGTCAACACTCTCGCTATTCCACCACCTCACACTCTGGCTTCATTGAAGAACCACCTTATCAAATCCGAAAATATCTTGGCCCCCAATGTTCAGATCTTCCAGGATGAGGACACAAGTCTCCCTTAAATGACACAGATGTCATCGCTCTTGTTTCTAATTCTTTTCTGGGGTGTACGGAGGATCAGCCGATAGCGGTAACGTACGAAGTGCAGGGTGCAGGGGTTGCAAACAATGGTAAGTAAGGATTGTCTGAAATGCTAGAGTGCCGTCGTTCTCAAGTCTTTTAATGAGTTCTAGTTAATAATGAGAACCCGAACGACAGAGAGGCGCAACTCCAGTCTGTTTTAAATCAAACAAGAGAAGAGCTACGAAAAGCCAAAGAGGAAATAGAAAGACTGAAACAGACACACGTGCGCGAGCTAGATGAAGCGCGAGGATCATCATCTCAACCCCAACCTCATTCTTTGGTGGTGAGTAAACTAAAACATAAATTGCCCTGACTCAAACGACAACGGAGTCGCAGATGGGGAAACTTCAAACGATGAGAAAACTTAGAGCAACGCAGGATTGGAGTGAGTGCCAACATTGTCCACTAAATGGAATCTTGCACCTGCTGTCGCTGACTTCTGAATGACATATAGATCTAGGGGACTGCGATAAAAGGTGGCACTCGATGAAACTGGGGGATATCTTTCACACAAATGGTGTTGAGAGGAAGGAGGAATGGAGAAACAACGGGGCTGGCAAAATCTATAGTATGCATGCGTATTCGTGGATTTGGTATATGAGTTCCAGAACACTGATATCACCTTTAATTCAAGAATTTGATTGCTATCTGGCGACGAACTCTGCTGGAAGAGTAGCTTGTAAGTGCCCCCTCATCATCGTCGTCACAAATAAGTTGCTGAAAAACTCTGTCTTTTCCAGTTGCTGTTAAAGGTAATCTCCGTCCCCTACCTTTTGGATCTTTGTCTAATTTAGATCTTTTAGTTTATACGAGTTTTTGCTGAGCATAACGATGCTGCGAACTTGTATAATCATGGAGAAACATTGACTCTAACTCATGAGCTCCACGCCCTTCAATACTGGTTGGGTGAAACGGTTCCATTACTATTTATGAAAGTAAGTGCATACGATGTGTACACCACAACTACGATCCCATGCAAGTTGCACGACAGCTTCGAAATTGAATGCTTGCCAC
This sequence comes from Laccaria bicolor S238N-H82, assembly GCF_000143565.1. Lineage (NCBI taxonomy): Eukaryota > Fungi > Basidiomycota > Agaricomycetes > Agaricales > Hydnangiaceae > Laccaria > Laccaria bicolor. The sequence goes on from NW_001889920.1 coordinate 1,504, forward strand.
TTCAACAACTCAGCGTTCAATATCACATCATCGCAATTTGTCCAAAATTTGTCAACATTATCAATGTCATGACAAAAAAAGGACTCCTTCAACTTCATGTATCAAAGACGTGATTTAGATAAAAAAGGAGGGAATGCGGAGAGAGGATGGAGTGGTGCTCCAACTGTGTGGCTGTGTGTAATTGCCTCAAAAGGGTTTCGGTGATGTCCGAAATGTCGGGAGCTTGTGCGGTCGTGCCTTATTATTTGCAGCATGAGAAACACGATGGCTGTTTCATTGATCTTTCCCTTGACAAGCCCACAGGATGAACACTAACGAAGAAAGGCCGTTATACAGCAAAGACGGGAGTTCATCTAGGTCAGCCTTCTCTGAAGATGGCCGAGGAGGAATTGAGCCAGTGAGTGCCATTGGAGTGCCATCCGCGTCGGGCAATATCTCGTTTTCTGAATGATTGAATAGACACCACAACTGAGAGCTGGGGTTCGTTTTGGTGCGACTTTCTCTTATCCAGTCGCACGCGCATAATTGATCTCAAGCCACAAGTGCAGTATACTACCGACTATACACCAAAGGCGGTCCACTTGAATCGATCAACCCCATCTATTCCAACGACCGCTTCATCAGCCGCATTTTGTCCACATCAGTGAGACCACCTCACACTGTTGCATCATTCAAGAGGTATCTATGCAAAATTGAAGACCTAGCTCCCGAAAACTGTACTCTGTATCAGTCACTCACGGAAAACACAGCTTTGGAGGATTCTACTCGTCTCTCCCTCCGAGGCACACCTGGGCCAGGTTCATCTGTTGATGATCCGATAGCGCTAGCGTCCAGTAATGAGAGACAATCGGCGGTGGAGAGTTCAGCAGCTTCAAAAGACCTACTTGAACAGGATTTCGAGCAACGATATGGTATGGTGCAGTCTTTACATCTTACTTAGGAGAAACTAACCTTACACGCTGCAAGTGTACTACCACATTTACGACGAGCAGGGTGAAACCGTGTCAAAAACATCCTTCGACCAGAACACTCCTTCTTTGGGTCGCGTCAACACTCTCGCTATTCCACCACCTCACACTCTGGCTTCATTGAAGAACCACCTTATCAAATCCGAAAATATCTTGGCCCCCAATGTTCAGATCTTCCAGGATGAGGACAGCGAGTCTCCCTTATATGACACAGATGTCATCGCTCTTGTTTCTAATTCTTTTCTGGGGTGTACGGAGGATCAGCCGATAGCGGTAACGTACGAAGTGCAGGGTGCAGGGGTTGCAAACAATGGTAAGTAAGGATTGTCTGAAATGCTAGAGTGCCGTCGTTCTCAAGTCTTTTAATGAGTTCTAGTTAATAATGAGAACCCGAACGACAGAGAGGCGCAACTCCAGTCTGTTTTAAATCAAACAAGAGAAGAGCTACGAAAAGCCAAAGAGGAAATAGAAAGACTGAAACAGACACACATGCGCGAGCTAGATGAAGCGCGAGGATCATCATCATCTCAACCCCAACCTCGGCCTCTAGGGGTGAGTAAACTAGAACATAAATTGCCCTGACTCAAACGACAACGGGGTCACAGACGGGGAAACTTCAAACGATGAGAAAACTTAGAGCAAAGAAGGATTGGAGTAAGTGACAACATTGTTCATTAAATGGAATTTTTGCACCTGCTGTCGCTAACTTCTGAATGACATATAGATCTAGGGGACTGCGATAAAAGGTGGCACTCGATGAAACTGGGGGATATCTTTCACACAAATGGTGTTGAGAGGAAGGAGGAATGGAGAAACAACGGGGCTGGCAAAATCTATAGTATGGCGTATTCGTGGATTTGGTATATGAGTTCCAGAACACTGATATCGCCTTTAATTCAAGAATTTGATTGCTATCTGGCGACGAACTCTGCTGGAAGAGTAGCTTGTAAGTGCCCCCTCATCGTCGTCGTCACAAATAAGTTACTCTGTCTTTTCCAGTTGCCGTTGCAGGTATGCTCCGTCTCCTACCTTCTGGGTCTTTGTCTAATTTATATCTCTTAGTTTATACGGCCTTTTGCTGATGCATAACGGCGCTGCGAACTTGTGTACTCAGGGAGAATCGTTGACTCTTTTTCCCGATTTCCACATCCTTCTGGTTGGGCGAAATAGTTCCATTATGTATTTATATACATAAGTACGATATATAAAACTTCACAATTTGCAGGACAGCTAGGAAGATGGAATGCTTGCCACTTCAACAACTCAGTGCGATCTCATATGTGTATCATAGTGACTAACGTTCAGACCCACAAATCAGATCATAATTCCCAGTTTACAAAAAATAGGCATAGAAAAAACTCGTTCAATTTCGTGTATACAAGTCGTGATTAGTTTGAGTGAGTTACATGAACAATGTAGGAATGATGAGAATGGGATGGAAGTGGGGATGTTGAATCACTCAGTTTGGTGAATGCTGCTCTCCTTCTCGTCAGGGCCTCTGGATACAAAATCATTTTCCGGGATATCGTCTTCCGCGGCGCCTTGCTCGAAGGCAGCTTTGTGTTGCTCAAAGTGCGAACCGTGTTTTCTGTTGTCGTTAATAAGTGAGAGGAAAGGAAAAGGAGGAGGGAACAGCATACTCAGGTCCGACGATGGTGATGAAGACGACGAATGCGGCGACGACACCAATGAAGATACCTTGCACCTAGAACGGGTATGTCAATAGGACTGGGAGGCATTTGAATCCCACTAGGTACTTTGGCGTAATCGGGCACGGGAGTCAGCATACCGTCCTTTATGATCGTCGTTTTAAGGTTTTGGCCCCCAACTAAGGATGTCAACATAATTCGACTGGGAAGAATGAATGGTGAAAGACGCAGCAGAAGAGAGCTCTCCAGCCCGAATTCACCTCTGGAACGAGGTATAGATTGATCACAGCAGCGATGAGGTATCCAACCGCGTAACCCTCCTGTAGGAAACCACTACCGACACTGCGAAGTTCGACGGGCAAGTTTTCTAGAGCTGTGGAAGCTGCTAGACCCCAGATCCCACCCATGCCAATACCGAAGAGGGATCGGAGCGCAAGGAACTGCTTGAAGTTTTGCACGAATCCAGCGCCGAGCTCGAGGACGGCGACAAGGACAAGGTTACAAACGAGGGGCCACTTCCTGCCATAGCGATCCGAGACAATGCCGAATAACACCTGATGACAAAAAGAGATGAGAGCCGGAGCGAGCAAGGGAAGCGAGATAGACGCACCGCTCCCAGCGGTCGGAACAACAATGTGAGGGTAATTGCGGTCGTCTATCAATGATTGTCAGCTGTTTTGGACCATTGATGATAGACAACGCACGATGTCATGAGTAGACTTATTGAATTGATTTTGAAGGTGCGTAACGCTGAGGGATACAGAGAAAAAGTCGATAGCGTCGCACGTCCAAGCCAGCCATCTAAAGAAAGGACAGATCAATGGACATGCAACTTCAAGCGCTAGTCGAGGTTAGGTGTGACGTACCCGCAGAAGAACTGAGCCCATTGGAGCCAAGTCATGGCGATGACAGTGAGCAGAGACCTTGACAGCTAACTGCATAATCGTAGACCATATCTAAAATTTACTTTGTGCGCTTTTATTTGTACAAACAACCATATTAGGTAGAACGCCCTTCCAAGTTGGCAAGTTCCAACCGCTCCACCCTTATGACGTGCGGGGCGGGATTGGAGCGTTTGGAGCAACTACCGAAACGGTGCTAGAATGGGGCAGCCCGCGCGCATATGGGCATCATGGTTTACATAGCCACAGCCTAAAACGGATGTTTATGCACAACCAAAGGCGCAAAGTGAAATTTCAGATGTGGTCTACGATTATGCAGTTAGCTGGAATGCTGCCGCTCTTCTCTGCGGGGGACGAGGTTTTGCAAGAAGTAGGGGACCATCAGTTACGCCGATGATGGAATGACAGAAGTGAGGAACCTAAAATTTGATGGCCGAGGAAGAGCAGTTTTAAGAGTTGCTCCATCCCGATCCTGTAGAGTTGTGATTCGAAGGGGTTATTCTGAAGTTATTTTTAGCTTGTGTGCACGAGGGGCAGATAGACAGTGCGGTGATTTAAGGGATCTTGTCATACCCCGGGGATGTCTTGGCTGATGTTTGGGTGGTATAAAGGCGCAGAGGTCCTTCCTAGGTCGCAAAGCTTCCTCAGGATGTTTGCGCGCTTGGTCATATACCGTTGACGGCGTGTGTCTGCAAGGTTTGTTTCCCTTTATGACATACATAAGATCGTGATGCGATGGTCCGAAAACCGACAATCCCCCGACTGTGACTTTTCATGGTTGTTTATGCCTAGATAAGGTCTTTGAATCAGTACAAGGGGGTCCTAGGATTAAAAAAATAGACCTGGGGTCGATTTTTTTTTTAAGCCCTTACTGGCTTGACCTACCTACCTACGTAATCAGGCACGTGTCCATATATGGTAAGATGACATCATCATTTTCATCGCTTTGTCCAAGATGCCTCGCAAACCCAGTTTTGTGAATCTATTTCCTACCAAATGCAATGTAGATGATACTGGAATATAGGTGAGTGACTTGTAATTTTTATTGTATAGAACATATTTTAATGTTGGCAGATCTAAGTCTGTTGGCAAGTCTGGCTTATCCGAGTTTTGCAATTGGGCATGTGGTGTTTTACATAATTGGTATCAAGAACAAGTTTCTAAACAACTTGCCAGTAACTTGTAAGTGATGTTTAGTGACTGTATTTCTTTGGTTGTGCCAGCTTCCACCTTCAAGATGAGCTTTGTGACATTGACACTTGGTGGAGATTAGATAAGCTTGAAGAAATACTGTACTAATACGACCATGCCTTCGCATCACACATCACAGAGGTCTCTGAAGGAAGTGAAGTGAGTGTGATGTCACACATCACACTGGCTTTTGAAGCCATTCCTGGCATTTTAAAATATCCATTTTTTCTAATTTTTCTGGTGCCTGCGGCGCCCTAGCCATGTAAACAGCACTCGGCATATTTCATCTACTTCTAACAAGAATTGTCCCACCATCTAAGATTTTTCTGCATGTACAACATTGTTTTAAATTTCAAATTGACGATGGCCCCTGTTCGGACGAAGAGCTCATACTCTTCGTCACACATCACATCGGATATTGAAGTCATGAAGAGATGGTCAAAACGTGTCACGCCCAAAAGGGCCAGAAGAGATGGTCGTATTAGTACAGTATTATATAATGCTTCAATATCATTGAATTCAGACTGATCTACATGCTTTGGAGTGCACTAGCACTACTAATTCGCAGGGGATGGCCTTCCAGGACTGTTTTTAGATCATTTTGTAGAGGGTTCCATATTTTTTTTTCTCAGCCTGTGGCTGACCTACCTACCCAACCCCCGGTCGGACTTTGGAATCCTAAGACCCCCTTGAATCAGTACTTCTTCATTTGAGAATTGTCTCCGAAGAACGAAGTGGTCAAGAGGAAGGACCAGGTCATTGTTGTTTGGCATTGTTAACGTGCATAATCAATCGCCTATTCAGGAAGCCGGTGTGACTCAACCTCCTCATCATGCGACCTCGCTGTATTGAAGTCACCTGCACGGCGTGCCGTGCAGAAGCTTTGTGTATTTCGGGTCGGAAACAGCGTCGACAGACGTGGGTTCGCTAACGGTTGCCATAGTGCACACGGCAAGTGGCTCGTGACGCCCGCAGGGCAGGCAGTCAGTTGCAATACCCTCATTTCATTATTCTTGCTCCAGAAGTTATCGCACCTGAAATGAACGCCCGCCCATAAGGAGCCCTATGGCGATCTTTCCAGCGAAAACGACCCCACGCGGGTCTCCCAAACCAAGTTTATTCCCGGTCGACATCTCGGACCTTCATCTACAACAGATAGGCAGTGCGTTCTCTTAATGCCTGGAACGTGCCGATCTTTTCTATTCACTGTAGTTTTTTCTGTAAGACCATCTCCGTTATCGCGTTCTGCTTCGATAATTTACTTTTTGGATGAGAAATCCATTCTAGTTATCGGCTTATCGAACATTCATGCGACCCCAGTTCAAACCTAGATTTATCAGGTTTCTTTTTGATGATGGTCGTTAGGTTGGATTCTCGCCGGGACTGGGAAAGTAAGTCACACCAGCGTCAAGCGCTAGGGCCCTACTACCCAAGAAGTTCACGGGGTACGTGGGGGTTGGAAGGCGATAGCGGCCTTGGTGCAATTCTCATTTCAAACTCCGCATATGCAGTGACGCCCGTCAACGCCGTTAACGCCCGTCACTCAACGGAAACAGACGGCCTTTCCCCGTACGTCTACCGTACGTCAGGAGACTTGCGACAGGCCCAGACGGTACGGTGACGGTGCCCGTCTGACGGACCCGTCTATCCGTCTAAGACGGACACGGTGAGCAGCCCTACCCAGCAGGCATTACGGTCAGACTCAACGTACCACAATGTAAGGTTCTTCTTACCTCGCTTTCAGTCTTCAATATCAAAAATCCCTTCACGCCATGCGGTCGCCGTCGGATCGAGCCGTTTGTACCAGTGAGTAAACATTGCCGCATCGCGAAGCTCCAGAATAAATCCGTCGTCAATGAGAGGCTGAAGCTGCCCGGTTAACTTTTTCACATATTTTTGACTTTCAAAATCGCGACATGGATATAATGTGAGCTTCTCGATTCCAAGATGAGCGCATCTTCTTGATGTGACGATGTTGGCGAGCACATCTGTCTGTAACTCCGAATGACCACCAATATTGACAGAGAGAGCTCTCAGATTTGTTAGAAGTGAATCTCCATCTGGAAGGTGCTGCAGCGATGGGAGATACGGCTGAAAGTTCAAGATATCATCAAGATCCAGCTCGACGATGTGCGCAGCAGCTTTAAAAATACAAACAAAAGGCCAACCTCCGCCAAGAGAAAGCCTCTCAAGCGGAGCAACTTGTTGATAGAGCCGACGGCGGGTGGTCGCTGTCCAGAATACATCGTCAGCTCCATCGGAACTGGTGATGTCGCTGTCATTTTGAAGCCTCAGAGTCTTGAGCGCTGGGAAGTCAAAATGACCGAGGATGCTGGGATTTATTGGGTCGCTGAATCCGAATGTGAGATCGACGAGATGATGGAATATTACATGTTTAGCGGTTGATGGAGCCAGGGTGAATTCCTCGTAGAGGTCAAATAAACCATGCTGGAGGTTTGGGCACATTGGAAATAGCTGCAGCCACAAATGGGATTTAAGGAGACCGACGAGGATGAGGTGGGTCAACTGACTCCACGGAAGAATGAGCTGAAGGGGGGTGCCTCCCTCGAATGAAAGGCTGTCCATGCGGAGCCGCTGAAGGCGGGGTGCAAAGGGGAAGACAGGGGTTTTCGAGTCACTTTTGATGTTGACATTTTCCCGTATAATGGCAGATTCTAATTGAAGAAATTGAAGGGTAGACCACAATATGCCAGGACGATTAAGCTGCGTCTGTGTTGGCTGTGATGCAGTGGATAATTGAAGTTCCGTGGGGATCGGACAGACAAAACCGAGTAAATCAAGGTCAAGGTGGCGAAATCGATGGGCAAATGGAGTGATGCAGGCGGTGAACGTTTTCATCGCCTTCTCATGACGCTCATTCCCAGAGGTAAATTTGAAAGATAACGGAAGCGGGAAGTTTGACCGGGAGAACCACCTGTCCAGCAACTGGGGCAACTTTCTCCGCCGTTTTCGATTGATAGTGTTTGTGGAGACGGCAGCTGCAGTCCACAGCATGGGTCAGCCGCTAGCAATCGCTTGCCACCTTTTGCAGACACAGCATAAAGATATCGGGGGTCCCGCTGATTTGTTGATTTGTGGCGGGTAGTCATTGTGGGAAAGACAAAGCATGAATATCTCCGCGAGAAGTTCAACCGGGAGTCGTTCAATCGGAGGTATGACGCTGAGCGACTCGAACTTCAACCAAACCGATTGAAGCCACACCCTCTCCCTGAACCGAAGCTAGGAATCTTGACCTGAGCTTAAAGTAAATAATAATTTAGCCTGCACCTTTTGTTTGAATGACTTATCCTACCTTGTCCATGATGGCCTTGTGATATCACCGACGATTCAAACCGCAAGAATACAGGGCGGTCACAAGGCGGTCACTGCAAGGTCACTGCGAAATTGCAAGCGATATGTAACGTTTCAAAGCTAAAACAAATGGAAATGGGTTTTGATAGGTGCAAGATTGAGTGATTGCCAGGCGATGGCGTTAAGGAATAGGGAGATGGTAGTTTTGGTGAATGTGTGCTCGAGTCGTGCGCGTGACCTGGTTGTTTATCAATATTATTATTCGCACCACGATCATTCCAAGATCATTCATCCCAACCATTTCAGCTTTCGTCGTAAGTGTCTGATACAAAGTGGAATCATGTCCTCATTGCAAGTATCTCGACTCAGCATAGTTCCTCATCACCCAAGGATATTAGATTGGTGGCCGTGAAGGGAGTTCAATTTCTGATGTGGTTGAGGATCCGTAGGATGAAGGAGCTAGTCGACGAGGCAAACTTCAGCCCAAATATTGGAATGGTTCTCGTTCGTTGTGGGACATTGGGAGATAGTAGAAGATCTAGAGGCCATGAGCGAACACCAAGGTAAGTCATACGCACATTCAGAGCATAAATCCACTTACAATCTGTTCCACACACCTCCTAATTGTCCCACCCCTCCCAGTCGCTCATGCAGTCATGGCGTCATCTCCCTTGTCGTCTTGATTTGCTCCGATGACCGTTTATAACCACAATCGTCGTCGTCATTGACCTCTTTTTCAGGTGTTAGCGTGCGGGGGTTCATGACTTGGGCTGGGAGATTCTAGTACCTGGAAGGTCAACCACAGAACTTCACAAAAAGTCCCCCTTCATCCATCCGCACCGCCTCCTGATAAACGCATATACCGTCATTGAGGTGGTCGTGGGTTGGATTTATTGGATTTGGGTGCGGCATGACGTACATCACCGATGCGATCGCGTAGTGGAAGAGGAGGGAAACTGACCGCGTAAAGCAGAAAGGTAAGAAAGCCAGTTTGTAAAGTGTGGTTGGCAGACTACTGACCATTCTGAATGCCCACCCCGACCCCCTTCACCAATCTCCTCCACGTCATAGTCTTTGTTTCCATCAGAATGACGAAGCGCTCTTTAAACCGACCTGGACACGTCATCACTGCCCGTACGAGTCGTCTCCGTTGTCGTCGCGCCGCATTTGCATATGCCACAGATCTGGCCATCATCGTTTACAGTGAGAACATGGTCCGGACGAAGAGGAAAAAACTCCGGTGTTCGGATTTTTGAAAGGATGGGGACCGGGATCAATCGTGGCGTGCCAGAAGAAGGCGGCGGTCTCGACCTTGAAGGGAATCGTTACTCCACAATACCTCCGTACTACGCGAGTACATCTTCATTTTGGTAACGAAGGCCCTGTGTACGTCATTGTCCTGCGGAGAAAGGAGCTGATCAGGCGGTTAGAGGAGATTGTTGCAGATAGCATATGGTTCGGACCTTGCTATCTTCCAACCTGATACACGTTGAACTCGTCATCGTCGATGTCGTTTCGGTTGTTGCGAGGTGAGGAGTGTCGTAATAGTCAATGTTCATCGAGGCATCGATGACTACTCATTGGTCATGGGCTCAGGGAACTGGGGGACAGAAAAGTGAGCAATATCGGAAGGAAACAAGGTCAAAGCACCAACCGTTCCGCGAATCCCTTCCCCACTCATCGTTGTATACGCACAGCTTCCCTGTCCATCACGTTCAACATACGCATCCGCTTTCACATCGTTTTGTCCTGACCAGTTGCACGCGCCATCGGGAAGGTCACATTCAAAGACGCATTTCACGGAGTGGCGAGAGCGCATCGGAAACGTTGAGTGCTGTGATAGTTTCTGTATGATCGTCAAGTTTTGGTGGTATAGAGTCTGAGGCGGAGAACGACATACCATCTAAGAGCCATTGGCGCCTCTCATCACCGACGGGACAAATCCCTGCTATCTCCTAACTTCTTGTGGTAGTTCCGGAACCGCTGTTCCTCGTTGGCCCATTTACAAAAATCTCAAGGCAAGCCTATCGATCGAGTTTCTCGTTAGTTGCATGTAGCCTTATGATGGTAGGAGCTCCCAGCTTGACTGACCTAAAATCCACTTTTCCGACAGACAAACCAAACTTTGCCAGCACAGTGACATCATCCCCCAAAAATAACGGAAACAAACACCGACTAATAATAATATTAACCCTTCTCTTACAGGACGGCAAAATCGTCGGAAGCCGTAATTAGGATAACTAACATGAAGATAGATTGGTTACAAGAGATCTGTGAATTTAGGAATTTTTTGATGACGTTTAGTCAATATTTGGTTTATGTCTCTCAGATACGATGCGCAGGAAGAGCATCCGCGAGCTTCACTAACTGAATCGATCTCGAAGCGTCTGGGGTCGAGGACAACTTTACGGATGTGTTGGTCTGTGATCGAAGCCCAAGCGTTGGGGTGACTTCCATGCTTGGAGCTCTTCGGAATTAAATCCAAAGAATCCCTCGCTAATCGATCCCATTGTGCATAGTAATTGACCTGTTGCGACATCGTCAGCGTTATAATCTATAAACCATATTTTGAATGCACAGACCCAGGCCACCAAAGCTCCGGGGACTGTGAGAATTTGAGCTGCTAGCGTCAACGCTGAAGGGGCGGAAACTGTGACGGGAGCTGCTTTATCGGCGAGATCTGTATAGCCATGTTTCAAGGCATAGTTCAAGATCTCCATAGGTTTCTGTTCGACTACGTAACTATTAAGCATCAGCGTTGCATCGTCTCGTCCACACCTGTACACACTCACTGCATTCGGATATTGCATGTATTCATCGCGCCGTATACCTCGTATTTCTCCGCCGCCTCCGCCAAAGCAAAGAGCAGATCGAATTCAAGATTCAGAACGGATGGTTGGCGTGATGGATGGGTGAATTGAAAGAGGAGTTCCAGAACCTCCGCTGGCTCAGAGAGTACAACGACCTCATCAAGGGTAGGAATTTTGGCAGGAGCAAATCCTCCTGTGTTTGCCTCAAGGCGGGATCGGTAGACGCGGAACAAGACACCATCTGATGATTGGAAAACAACATCGGCAGCCGCATCGCAAACTGAAAGTAAAAAGTTGTGAGCTTTCACGGGTATTCGATGGCTTTAGTTCTATCGATCATAACGCACAGTGTTTTGAAGTCCGCTGCTCTGCATTCGACGGCTCCGCAACGACAGTTCCATTTCGAAGGGAGGACATGGCGGTTGTAGAGTTGGTTATCGACAAGTTATCAAGATCTCTTAATCGACGCATCATCGCCGAAGCGCTGGCCCACGTGAAGAACGTTTGCAGGGCTATAACTTATACTACTTAGTAGTATAACGTATTTGCATAACTCGTGATCGAGGCTGCAAGATAAGATTATGAAAAGCCATGTGATAGTAGTACGTTGATTACTTACCCAAACGCAGAGGGACCAAAGCGGCGAGAGCGATTGCTGCAAGAATCATTCGACATGGCACATGGGATCCACTTTGTGAATCCAAAATGGTTATCAGCCGCTACCTGAAATTCAAATAATTTAGTAAGACTAAGTTCGACTCAGAAGGTATGTATTTGCCACGTACACGTTGCCGAGGAGCCAGCGGGCATTTCTAACTTGTCTTCAGGTAAAGCCCACCCTTACTTCCTAAACCAACAAATGAGCCAACGTTCGTGAGAGTTGAGGAGAGGGTACAGACCTAGACCCCGTCACGACTTTTCCAACAAATAAACGGACTCCGTTTCGTAGATTCAGAATCGCCTCCGCAACGCCGTTCACGTTACTTTTGCTTAGGTTGAGAAGTGTCAATGAAGTGCACGTGAAACTCGTACCTGGTCTGTCTGCAAATAGAGATCGTCCTATCTTCCACTAGACTTGTGACTTCTAAGTCTCTCGTGCCAAGGAGATGAAATGGAGGAAAGAATAGTGCTGCTGCTGATCCCATCTTCGTCGCCACCACAGGCATGATAGCTACAACGCAGTGTTCGTTTTTGGCGTTGGTGAGAATCTAGCTAGGGGATGAGACACGGAGGCATTGGTGGTAGCATTAACGTACAACGATGTTATCGTCCCCGCCATGTAGCGAACAAGGGATTAGGCTGTACATAATGAATTGCTTGTCCATCATCAATCAATACTCATTGGATGGGGCCAGGGAACTGGGGGACAGAAAACTGAGCAATATCGGAAGGAAACAAGGTCAAAGCACCAACCGTTCCGCGAATCCCTTCCCCACTCATCGTTGTATACACACAGCTCCCCCCTCCATCATGTTCATCGTGCGCATCCGCGTTGACATCGTTTTGTCCTGACCAGTTGCACGCGACATCGGGAAGGACACTTTCAAAGGCGTATTTTACGAAGTGGCGAGAGAGTTTCGGAAACGTCGAGTGCTGTTATAGTTTCTGTATGATCGTCAAGTTTTAGTAATATAGAGTCTGAGGCGGAGAACGACACACCATCAAGAGTTGTCGTCGCTCATCGCCGACGGAACGAATCGTGGCACTTCCCAAATGCTACCTCTCTTGACAAAAATCTTAGACCGTGAGCAAGCCTATAGATTGGGTTTCTCATTAGTTGTATGTGGCCTTATAACAATATGAGCTCCCAGACTGACTCACCCAAAATCCACTTTTCCGACAGACCAGAGCCACATTGACAAGTTTTGGTTGGGCGGTTGATAGGGTAAGAATTTTTTGACGGCGCGATATTGTCATCCACAAACTCCAAAAAATAATGGAAACAAACAAACAAACACATTGATCCGCCCACGGCTGCACCCTCCCCAATTCTCGTACAACTCCTCCCAACTCATTCCTACCGTGATCTCCATTATCTTTGTCACCCCCATCCTCCTTGAGTACCTTGTCCATCTCTCCCTATAGGAACGTCGTTTCCTCCCTACTGTCCTCCACGCATACCCTTCCTTACTTGACTCCTCCATCATTGCCCCACTTCTTCTCCGTGCTCTGGCAGCACTAGCCCTACCTCGTTTCCCATAGCATGGACTTCATGCATGTTTATTCTCGGCGCCAACGGAACCGGCAAATCCACGTCATCACAGATGTCCTCCAACCACGCGAGGGACCATCTGTAGTCAAGCAGCCTTCGAACTCGCAACATTCAGCGGGTCAGTTACCGTATCACTCGAGTCCAATTTAGTATTTCCAGCTATTGTTTAGCCAGAAGTTTCCCGAGACCTTGAAGGATATCATGGTCCGTCCTTTCTGTTGGCGGTATATGCGGTGTGATTATTCATTGATTGAGTGGTTCGGATAGGCTTGAAGAGCACACTTGGGTCGATTTGAGCTGTTGGGCATGCATCAGACTGCTGCGGTCAGGCAACTTTTGGATGGATTGAGGAATCGGTGGGTGTTCTTTTCTCTTGCGTTTTGTTGCGAGGCCAGTGTCCACTTTTTTCGTTCTATATATTCGGCTTTTGTTCTTTTGCTCTCCCCGCCCTCCCTTTATAACCACATTTGCGTACTCTCATGCGGGTTATGCTTCCCTGCCATTAGTTCGGAAACTCTTGTCTGTTGCTCCGCCACGTGTCTTCTCTTCACCCTGCTTTTCCATCCGTAACACGCTCATGTTATCTCCTGCGTCATTTTCCTCTTGCCTTACCCCTTGTTTAGTGTAGAGATTTCACCAGCCATCCCCGTTGCCCTCATCCACCTCAATTTCATTCGCAACCCCCCGCCTTATGTCTCGTATGGTTTCCCTACCGTCCCGCAACATGTACTGAACTTCAGTTTTTCTCTTACAGCGTCGTCTGCGCTCAGCTGGGGGTGGAACACCCACATATCCTCCTCACAGTACGCCCTTTAATCCCGGACTGATATTGATGGTGGACGCTACACATTCTCAGGTATCCTATCCTTCAATTTTTTTTGGTCGTTAGTTGACACCATCTATTTTGTACAGAATGGAACTCCTATTTGGCAGAGAGAGGGCTTCTGGAAAATTGACCTGTAAGGCCTGCAATCATCCGCCTCATTGTAAATGGTCAATTTCACTGATATGTGAAATTATTTCCAGTGGCTAGTCAAGATTACTCTGGGCAACTAGAAATCTGCGTGGCACCAGCGTGGCGTGCGTGCCACTTGCGTGCTAATTTTCACGCATGTCACGCAACTTGCACGCTTGCCACGCAGGTATCACGCAGATGATGGTGTACGCGTGTACCATCCTGGCAATATTCTGTGCCAATGTAACGGAAAATAGACTGTTGTGTTTACGTTGTGTGTAGGTTAAAGCACCTACTATATCACTATACTACAATAAGGATAGTCAGAAGATAACTTTCCAACGGAGGTCTAAATTCATCTGTTTCCCACGCCACTCAAGGGCGATTAAACTCTGCTGAAAGTGAGCGCGACGCCTGAAAGCACACTGCACAATGAGTAAATCTGGCGTACATAGAATAACGATGGAATATAATGGTTTTTGTTATTTAATTAAAGCGGGCAAAGTAATGATGTAATGTTTCCCACCTTCGGGGAACATTACATCATTAAGATTTGACGGCTCTATATTCATACAAATGACCTCCACACTAATAGCCCCTTTCTCTGAAAACAATTTAAATGTGTAGAACTAAAGAAAGGCTTCTTACCCATCCCAATTTTTTTGAGAAATAATGACAGGAACATCCTCTAATAAGTCTGACAAAACAACGATGTGACAGCTAACGAGGTATCGATAGACCAAATTTTGAAATGCTCCACTTAATGATTCTGTTTACTTGTGGAGCCTCAGGGTATGTGCAAACAACCTTACTGGGAATCTATGACTATGTACGCAGCAAGCGAGAAGGGGTGGGAAGCAATGCCCGCCAAATGCCTGGCCGTAGTTGTTTGGACAGCTCCAAAAGTAAATAAAATCACTAAGTGGAGCGTTTTGGAATCTGGTCTATCGATACCTCGTTAGCTGGAAGACAAGATTAGCTTTCGGGTCAGCCAGCTTCATAGCTTTATTTTCCTTCGTATACACATTATTTTAGTAGCCCGGCGTTGAACGGCTTTTTATAATATGTCATAGAAAAATATGAGACATAATGATGCAATCATGTAAAAAATTCACACTTTTTCTGGCAGAGAAAAACCATCTTGACGTCATTGAATTCAATCCTTCTGAATTACTTTGTCATTCCCATATGGTGTCAATCAATTAAGTTTAAACATCGTAATAAGTAGCAACTTTCTGTACCGAATCAGTGATGCACGGAGCAGTCACGCATGATCAGGACCTTGACACGCATCACCATGCAGATGCGTGCATGTGCTCACGCATCAGCACGTGTCAGCACGCATCTGCACGTTAACTTACTGACCCCTGAAGCTCACGCTCATCCACGTGTCTGCATGCACTAGCATACAGTCGTGGACAAGCAAAGCCCACCAATCACTTTTCTCACCGAAAACTCGATGAAATTGCGAGATTCTTTCAGAATCTTGCTCAGTTTTTCAAAAGACGTCGAAAACACCCCCTCCGAAGTTTTTCCCACGAGTAATTAGTAATTGCCAAATTTTTAGGGTCAAGAATCGCAAATGTAATGTACAAAATTCAGTTGAGAGCTGTATCTAAATGCATCATTGCGGTCCTCGAAACACTTCAGTGCCCTTTTTGCTTTTGCACAGCCCACTGGGCAGCCTCCCCAGTCAATCTGATGTGATAAGCCGACATCCACTGCCATGATCAGTTGATAAACAGCCAGATCACCTCAGCAGGACAAGCATTTAGTGCTTCTGAGGTGGCATTGACTTTCTTCTTAGGCAGCATTAGTCAAATTCAAGATTTTATTGTGGGCCAACCACTCGATGAAACCCTTTGAAACGCGGTGGACACGCTCCGTCTATTGAAAGGAAGCAATTGCGCATTTTTTCGGATTTTTCCATTTCCTTTTAAGGGTTTTTGCCAAAATTTCAGGGACCATTTCCTTAAATAGACATTTTCTCAAGAACTGCTCGATAAATCTCTTTGAAATTTGACTGGGAACTTCAGCTAACTAATATGCATCATTTCAGATACTCAAAAAGGAAGTGCTATGTCAGCCATTTTTTTAGTGGGCTTTGCTTGTCCACGACTGTACTACTATCACGCTAACACGCACTTGTGAACACCCATGCACGCTACCCATTTATATTAATAAATACTGGGTCTTTGGACGATGCATCAAGCCACAATTTAGAGTTAGGTTCCATTCAATGGAAAGTGATCGATGCTCAGCAGGTCAACAAATATCATCCTGATTCTTCCTTGCTTTCTCCTTCATCTAAAGGCAAAATTCTCAGACGATGGTGAGTCCCCTGACATTAAACCAGATTCAGATTCTAAATATTTCATGTAGGACTTTCTCAGACATGTTTTTCGGTACTTCAGACTGCCAGAACCAGATGAAGCACAATCTAAAAGGGCTGTTTCGACTGTGAAAAAATTTCAGGACCTAATACCTGTATGTAGCATGGATGGTACATTGGAGTCATGCAATATTAAATATTTTCTAATTAGTCGGACTGTGTTAGGCCGTCTATTGAGGTACACCGCCAACTGTCAAAAATGTGACTGTAAGATCACTCGGAATGATGGATGTCACCCTGACGCTCAATATAGATTGCAGGTGACACCAACATGACTCACATCTTGCTAAATTTGGCCTGTGTTGATGTCATGCACAAGGCCCTTGATGGCTGTTGCTTGACACCTACTCGACAGCTTAGTCTGTCAGCAGCTATTCAAAAAACCTGCCGCCGACCTGCAGTACAGGCAACCTGAACATTCCTCACCATGTACCTACAACATCCATTACTAGCTGTCCTCACCATATCATTGGCACTAGTGCTTGGAAGTCCAGTCTCAAGACTGAAAAAAGACTGAGACTGGACTGGACCAAGACTGCCCAAGACCGGAAATTCCCAGGACCATCAAAGACTGCAACCGCAGTCCGGTTTTCGGTCTCTCATGATTTCGGAAAATTGAAGACCGACAAAAGACCGGTCTAACCAGTCTTAACCGGTTTTACCAGAACTCGTAAACAAACAAAACTTGTAACCAAACAGAAATCATCCAAATACAAACACACTCTCTTCCCATCACCACCCTTCGTGACCACCACCTCACATTGTGAGTGCCCACCATGGGCTAAACGACATCGACCGTTGCCTCATGCAACAACATCGACCACTGCCAACCACTTCCACATTACCCCCTCGCCCTCTGCCTCCTTTGGCATTGACGACAACACACGACAACAGCCATGCAATGACGATGGAGACAGGCGGACAACGATGATGCGACGTGGCAGCGACGTGGGCTAAACAACATCGACGGCTGCCTCACACATTGACATCAACCACTGCCACATCACCCCTTTCCCCTCTGCCTCCTTTGGCGTTGACAACAACATGCGACGACCAGCAACGACACGACGTGGCACTGACGACAGATGACGACAACAACCACAGACAACCACAATGACGATGGATGACTGAGGACCATGCGAAGAGTATGAGACAGGCGATGACGGACAACAACAAGGATGCACGAGTGGTCCCCCCCCCCCTTCCCCCTCGTTCACCCTTGTGTAGTACTAGTTTATTTAGTAAATTACATACATATTTTCCCCATGTCAGTAGCTACGAGACCGGTTCTCAACTGGTCCTCAACCAGTTGAGACTGAGACTGGTTGAGACCAGTCCTTCAACCGTAAAAAACCGACGAAAACCGCACTGAACCGGTTGATGTCGGTTCAGTCCAGTTTTTTGTGGCTCTTCAACCTGTGAAGACCGGTCTCAGTCCCGGTCTTGTCAAATTTGGACAAAAGACCGGACTGGACTGGACTTCCAAGCACTAATTGGCACATTGACTACACTTGGACTACACTGCCAATTTGTAAGAGACAGTTTTATATATATGTACATTAGTTGCACAAAAATATAGCCATGTTGCCAAAACGAGGTCTGTGCACTTCAGTTATAGAAAGAACAGTGACAGGCAAGTGAACAATATCAAGTTGTGAGCCGCAATTCGTTCAAGTCCGTTCAAACTCCGACATCATGGGGTCATGTTGAATTTTGAATTTCCCAACACGGAAATTCATTGTTCTTCCTTCCCAACACATCAATGAACAGCCTCCTTTCTCAATGAACAGTCTTTGAATGGTCTCCTCCCAATGAACGGCCTCCTCACGATGAATGGTCTCCTCCCAATGAATGGTCTCCTCCCGACAAACGGCCTCCTCCTTCCTTGACGAACGGCCTCCTCCTGCCTTCAACAAACGGCCTCCTTCCTCCCTTGACGAACGGCCTCCTCTCTCGACGAATGGCCTCCTCTCCCAACAAACGGCTTCCTCGACAAATGGTCTTCCCCCTGCCTTCGACGAATGACCTCCCTCCCTCGATGGATGGTCTCCTCCCTCCATTGACGAACGGCCCTTTCCCTCCCCCGCTTGCCCTCAAGACGGTGAAATGGGCCATCCAGGAAGTGCTAACTACAAATCCACACCTGGCACAGATGTGGCCTGTGAGTTCTTATATTACATAGTCACTTCTTACTTCCTTATCTTGTGTATAATTTCTGTGTCGTTGCCCCCAATAATTAATTTTTGGTTGTTATCTCTTCCCATTCAATAAATGAGCACATGGATCCTTGCAAAAGATTGGTGTTGCAGATGCCTACATGAAGCTTGAATTAATCTGACTATCTACCAAATGAAAACATGTACCTAGATGAATTCTACAGGTCTAGCTAAAAGCTGTTGATAATGCCATGGAATATGTGGGCTGAAGCACACTTGCTGCCGGACATCCACCTGGCCCTGCAGCTGTTATCAATATCTGAACTACACCTGGCGTCAACATCAACCTGGAGACACGCTGTTGTTGGGCAGTAATGACTGTTGAGAAAAGGTCCCATCAACATGTCCGACAGCTGCCAAGTTATGATGGACAGGGTTTTTCACTCACGTTTCTCTCACATGTTGACTATTTGGCAGTGTACATTGAAGGAGGTATTGGAGAGGAAAAGGTCGCATCACCCAACAAGGCACTGTGCATCACCGCTCATTGAAATCATGGATTTGGACTGATTTTCAATTACATCTAGAGGCTATTCCTATCTCCCAGAATAAATGTGCTTCGCAGTCTGGGAATTCTGGATCAATAGACGATGTCTTTTACAAGCGTACCTCGGACAGGAATTATGTACCAGTCACTTCCACACCTTTAAAATCCTCGTCTCTCCCCACTCTACACAAGAGTGATCCCTCTGATTCAGTCTATATTGACACCGGGGAATGGGATGGTTGGCCCAATGGAAACTTCAAGCGCGACTTTACACCTGCGGAGATTGAAGCAACAGGCAATCTCCGTGTGCATTGGGCTGTTCGAGTTAATGGAGGTGATCGAAAAGGAAATGAGCACACTGAAAACTGGGAGGGAGGGAAGAAATCCTCAAGACGCTGCCTGGGGGTCATTGAATGTGACAATCCCATTTGCAAAACACTTGTCCAACCCCACACAGTGGCTCAAGGAATTAACAAGCAGTTAACTGAACCATGTCAATGTGGGGCTGAGCTCTCTCACCGCAGGTGTAACATAATTTCTTACCTCTGGCGATGGTCGGATGGCGTTCATTACGAAAATGGTGGCTTTCATACGCACCATCAACCGACTCATATACTACACCTCCTTCCCAATGAATGGTGACAATTCAAAGAAATAGTCAAGGCATATCCAAAATCAGGACCACTTCAACTAATCGTTGGAGTTCCAGGACTCGATGGGCCTGGCAAATCTGTCGCGGATATCTCAGATGTGTTTTTGAATGCTCACCAGGTCAGCAAAGAGCGTTCAAAACTCAAGAAGGGTCATGTCCAGGGCACTGACGCTTTGTTAGCTTCATTTTCCAAGTTCGCTAATGAGCATCCAAACTTCGTTACCCATTCCACTCTCAGTGAAGAGGTGGTCATATTGGTCCAGACAAATTTCATGTGATCACAAATGGTCAAGAATCGGTGTTTGGAGGGTTCGGTCAATGGAATGGTGAATGATGCTGATACGCGTTGCATGGGGATGACCGTGAAAGTGCGAAACACGCGAACAAGGATCAAGCGCGTTGGGAAAACCCTAAACACCTAAACACTCACTCACACACACACACACACACTATCACAATCTCAGTGCACGAGTTCGAGGGCCTTTGGTATTAAGAAATACCACTTTTGTCTTCTTAGGTTCAAGTCTCAAGAGATTTCGTCTCAAAACGGGTTTTTATTATAAGGTGTGGTTTAGAATAGTTCAATAGAACAAAGTATGTCTTTCTGGGAACTTGGTCTCTTAAATGCAAAGTTCTTTGATCACAGTTTCTTTTATTAACACAAAACACGACTTCAATTGACTTTTATGACTCCTGTGAGTTTTTATTATGTCACTACACTCCAAAACCAAGGGTACGAGTACGCTGTCTCGTCTAAATGATACTGTGTTT
Organism: Laccaria bicolor S238N-H82; assembly: GCF_000143565.1. Taxonomy (NCBI): domain Eukaryota; kingdom Fungi; phylum Basidiomycota; class Agaricomycetes; order Agaricales; family Hydnangiaceae; genus Laccaria; species Laccaria bicolor. The sequence goes on from NW_001889920.1 coordinate 22,021, forward strand.
TTAAAACCTCTTATTCAAAAGTCTCCAAGTAAGTTGACTCCCAAGCACACTGGCTTCGTTCACACTGTACTTTTCTGACCACAAAGAAATCTCCTTTAATTGATTACAACTGTCCACCTCCTAAGTTCCTACTTGGAGTGCAACTAGCTGGTCAACGGGGGGCGATTGCTCTCCTTTTGACCTGCCAGCGTGCTCCTTATATACTCCAGGAACCCCTATCTATGTTTTACATGTGTTTTAATGCAGGATACTTCGGTCCGAATTACAAATATGAAATTTAATGAACGTGTGGTATATTTTGTAGTCTATCTCTGTGAACACTACAGATTTTGTAGTGTCGCGTCTTTCATTTTCAAACGCATCAGTGTTTGATGCGTACGCGGAGTTAGCCGACGTAGCTATTCTTAGCTTGGCATGATCTCGCGTGTTTCTTTCTATGGCCCGGTTTACCGGTTTGACAGATGACATCACAAAATGATTAATGTTTCCTGATGTGTTGATGCGCATGTGTACGTGTTTACCAATAGTCTTCGGCCTTCCGTCGCTTCCGAGTTTTTAATTAAAATGCCTTGTCTTGGCTCGTCTTTTCATTACGGAGGTCGGGAGACACTCCGAAGGTGTTTTCAAATGTCTTTCTTAATTGTCAGGGGGTTCTTATTATATTTCATATAATAGAATGTGTCTTTTTCTCATGTTTGTACTTGTGACGTTCAGACGCATCAGTCTTTTGATGCGTACGCGGGAACTGCTGTACATGACTTTCTGAATGGCTGTGAGCCACGCTAAGTCTTCGTACGTTTACTACCTAGGTGTAGTTTAGTCTTTCAATGTTTCAGACATGCCGTTTAAGCGTCTATGTCGTCTTTTCTGTATTTCTTGTATAAGCATGAGTTTTCACAATAAATCCATTATGTGTTTCTAAACCCTTTGGTAGTAATGCAATTCTTCTCCCTGCGTTGGGTGTTTACTCTAGAACCTCTTCGTGCTCTATTTCATGGTAGGTGAATCTTAGATAGGATCCAAGTATAATGTCACGACGCGTACTGCTGCCAGTTCCAAAGCCTTGTCCTATTTTCAGATTCCACACATTTGCATTTTTAGTCAACTGCACCGGGTATGCGCATTGACTCTTTGTATCATTGCAATTGTATGTAGTGTATTTATTAGAGATGACCTTTTATCGGTAAAATCGTTAAAATTGAATTTTATACGGGTGAAATGGTTTCATCCGTTGTGGAAGTGCATCATGATCCTTTCATGACGCCCTCCCTTTTTTTATTTTATTTTATTATTGTTGTTTCTTTTTTAACGGTTGTTGTTTTTATATATATATTAACGGCGTATCCTCAAGAGACCGAAGTCACACCCGAGGACTGGACGGTAGGGTCGAGCTAACGATAGCTGGGAAGTCCGCGCTGAGGGCGGCAGTGCGTCCGTAAATAGACTCCCCAGCATCGGACGGTTCCCCGAGTCATCCCCAGTCTAAAGGTTTGACAGAGGAATCTGACGGGTGCGCCGTGGACATTTTCTTTTTTTGGTGTTCTATAGAATGTCGTGACCTTTTTTTAGAATTATTGGACAGGCAGCACGCGAGAACGTGTAGAATGCCTTGTGATTTCTGTTTTTGTATTTAGGTGACCTCCCACCTTGCGAATGGAGTATTCTTCCCCTCTTTTGACTTCGTTCACACCAAGACTTTTAAGATTTTAAGTGATTTACGTCTAACGCTCTTCCCCCTTCCGAACTCGTCGACCTCGGCTTTCGTTTGGACTCCTCAAGAATATTTCACGCACGCAAGAACTTCAAAAGACGCATATACGCGTACTTAAAGTTTTCCTACTGTGCACGTTGAGCGCTCGTCCACGCGTTCTCTCACGCCATCCGCGTTAAGTCCCTCTCGTCCCTTACTTTATTGTCCCAACTCGTCTTTCCCTTTCTTCTCCCATCTTTTTGTGTAGACGACCAGTTTCCGTCTCCCTCTGTTGAACTATCGTTCTTCCACAGTGGTGACCGAGACAGGGGATTGGTATTCCGCTCTACCTCTTCTCAAAAGTACCTGGAGCTAGATTGGTAGGCTTTTCTCGGTACTTTTTGCGCTGACTATTCGTTTTCAGGCGCATATAGTTAATAAATCTCCTGATTCGCACTTTGGTACGTCGACCTCCTCGTTTGTGCGCTGATTACTCGGTTTTCAGACGCATACATCTCACTCGCGACCCTTCAAACGGATCGCTTCTATTCTTCAAGAAAAAGTTAAGAACGGAACCTTCGACGCTGAGTTTTTTTTTCTATTGTTGTTTCCGTTTTCTTTTGCTTCTTTTATTTGGTTTTCATGCCTGAATCTTTGATGGCCGAATTGCCATTGGCGCCGTCTTCTTCAGAATCAAGTATAGTTACGACGCTCGGGATTCCGATGCCCACGCCGGGCACTCCTACCGCTCCTAATTTCAGAGGAAAGCGTGTAGAAGATTTTTTAGATTCACTCGAGCAGCATGCCGATAGTGCGCGAGTTCCACATTCGCAACTTCCTGGTTATGTTCTTCGTTATTGTCATATGAAAGTGCGAATCGTCATTGAAGGTTCTGCCGTCTGGGCTGGTGACGACTGGGTCAGGGCGAGAACTTTTCTTGCTGACCTCTATAGTTCGAATGACGCGATTCCCGTTAACTCACCCAACCGTCTTCGTCAGTGGAGTTTAAAGCATGGTGAATCTGGATTAGTGCTTTCCCGAAGAGATGTGGACAAGTATTACAGAGAGTTTACAGCGCTTTCTTCAGGTCTCGCTCCATCACGTATGTTAGAAACTGAAATTTCTCTTTGTTTTTACAGGGGTATTCCAATGACGTTGCGCATGAAAATCAAAAAGCGGATTCCTGTGGCCAACTTGAAGGCCTCATCGCCTCCGTCCATCGCTTCATTACTCGGATGGCTTAGAGCCGAATTTGACGAAGAGGACTTGGACGCGAAAATTGGTCCAGTGAGCCTAGACTTAGATTCGGATTCTGACACGAGTTCTAGTGAATCCGATGACAACCTCGATAAAACTCCGGTTGTGAAGAA
>NW_001889920.1:28595-33695 GCF_000143565.1 Laccaria bicolor S238N-H82
TTGACACGTTCCTTGGGTTCAAGCGCCGATTCGCGTCCCTAAAGCTATAGAAGAAACTGTCCGGCAAATGCTATTGGATCAGAAAGCGGCGGGAAAATACGAATACTCAACCGCTTCCTATCGATCTCGGATCTTCGCTGTAGGCAAGCCAAAAGGGGGTATTCGTCTCGTTGCGGATGTTCAAGAACTCAACAAGGTTACGGTGCGTGATGCTGGTTTACCTCCGAGGACTGATGACTTTGCAGAGAGTTTCGTGGGGCACGTAATATATGGCCTCGCAGATTTGTTTTCAGGTTATGATGGGCGAAGGCTAGGTGTCGCTTCAAGACCTCTCACTACTTTTAGTTCTCTTATAGGGCCACATCGTTCTTGCGTACTCCCTCAAGGGGCTACCAATTCGCTTCCAGAATTTCAGCGTTGCACTACTCACACTCTACAGGAGGAAATTCCCAAAAATGGGGGTGTTTTTGTGGATGACGTCGGATTGAAAGGACCAACTTCGACTCACGAGGATGAAGAAATCGCACCTGGCATTCGGCGCTTTGTTTTCGAATACGCAACTACTCTGGATCGTTTCTTCGCGCAATTTATCGAAGCAGGGATAACCGCATCTGGAAAGAAGCTTGTCCTCGCTACGCCTCGCCTCCACATTGTCGGGACCATCGTTTCAAAAGATGGATGGCATCTTGAACATGGATTAGTAACGAAAATTTTGAATTGGGGTCCGCTGACAAGTGTTACAGATGTCAGGTCGTTTCTTGGAACGGCAGGAGTTGGGCGGAAATGGATATGCGGATTTTCTCTCATAGCGAAGCCACTCACGCAGCTGACTCGTCTAGCCGTCCAGCGAGAATTTTATTTTTCTCCAGAAGCAGAAGCAGCGCAAAAAGAACTCAAGCGTCTTATCTCCACGGCTCCAGTTTTGGTCAAGCTCGACTACGAAGCAGCAAAACAGATGACTCATTTAGATCCTTTGCCCCGCACCTCAGAGCATGGACTAGTCATCGTTGGGATAGATTCATGTCAGAATGGGACGGGATGGATATTATTTCAAATGGTTGAAAAAGAAAAACACCCGGTGATTTTCGGCTCTTGTACTTTTAATGATACTGAATCTAGGTATTCCCAGGCGAAGTTAGAGCTTTACGGAGTTTTTCGCGCAGTTAAGGACCTTCGACATCGCATCTGGGGCATCCATTTCCGTATTGACGTTGATGCAAAATTTCTGATCGAAATGGTGAAGCAACCTGACCTCCCGAACGCACCAATGACAAGATGGATCTCATATATTGCACTTTTCGACTACGTAATGAATCACGTACCCGCCGACAAGCACGCCAGCGTGGATGGGTTGTCTCGGCGAAAGCGCGTCCCCGAGGATTCTGACGAAGAAGATGCGGAAGAATACTTGGACAAGTTTATGGGCTCGGCGTCGATCCAGGCTTGCTCAGTCTCTTCATTAATAAACTTTTTATCTACAGAATCTTTGCATGCTTTTCGACCTACGCAACTTGACAACAATTTTTTCAAGGATCTATTATTGATCATGCATCGCACTCCTCAAACTCCTTTTGCCTCATTTCGCACGACTTCGATAGCTGAAGACCTCTCTATCCTTCACGTAGAAGACCCGGCACCAGCTTTAGCGGCAGAACTCCAACGTTTGAAGGACTCGAATTTCGACAAAGGAACAAAGGATTCAAGCAACGGATCACTTGTTAAGCGTTTGCTTCTTTCGCTGACTGACGATTTTTCGTATACAGGTCGAGAATTTGAGCACAGATGAGTGAACGTGGCCGAGTTGGTTACCTGCAAGCTGGCGGATGAGGTGTTCACATTGGAAATTCAACGATACCCTCGTGCTTTCATGTCTGCTTTAAGACAAGGTGCGCCTCGACCTACCATGACTGATCAGTCAACTCTTCCAGGGATTCCGGATCCTTCCTTGCGAACTGACAACAGGATTAATTATGAAGACGTAGACCCTCGGATGGACGTGACTTGCGCAACTCATGCATACAGTGTGAAGGATGAAGACTCTCCAGAAATGTGGGCTGAGATCATCGCATACTTGAAGACCGATGCCTTGCCAGAGCGTTGCCAAGATCCGGTCAAGCGGAAATCCTTCATTCGAAAGACAAAAGGGTTTTTCCTTCACGACAACCGGCTTTGGAAAATTGAAGTTCAAGGGAAGTTGCCTCGTCTTGTTGTAGTGGACTTTGACCGCCGCCCCATCCTTGTAGCGGAAGCTCATAACAATGTAGGACATCGAGGACGCGATGCCACTTACAAGACGCTTTCGGAAAGGTACTATTGGCCCAACATGTTCGATCAAATCGCCTACTTCGTCCGGTCGTGCAATGTCTGCCAACTACGCTCGAAAACTCGACCTATTGTTCCTTTCAGTCCGACTTGGAATTCAGGAATATTGCGACGCTTCGACCTGGACACTATCCACATGCCAGACGGTGTTGGAGGGATGAAATATTTGCTTCAAGCAACCGACCCCGCTATGTCTTGGGTAGAAGCGCGGGCAGCTCGTAAACCGAACTCAGAGACCTGGGTGAAGTTTTTATATGAGGAAGTATATTCACGTTTTGGATGTGTTCTCCTTTGTCTCGTTGATGGCGGTTCAGAATTTAAAGGCGCGGTTGACATTCTTTTCAAACAGTACGGGATTGTGGTCATTGTTTCTTCGCCCTATCACCCAGAAGGGAATGGGCACTCTGCAGTTATGTTAGTCATCATGGCCCAATAGTGATGGGCCACCCGGCCCTGACAAACAACCATGTGGTAAGGGCCCAGCCGGCCCGGCCGGTTTGATGGTGGGGCCCCAATATGGAAGGGGCGGCCAGACCCTGTACAATCACCCAGTAACCATGGGCTGGCCATCAGCAACAATGCCCCATATGATTGGAGTAGCCGGGTGTACCTTGACTGCCATATCCTCCTGCGGAGCTGCCCTCCGCCGGGGCTAAATATTGCACCGGCGGTCATGATCATAATGAACACTTAGAATTACAAGCCTGGCTCATACAAATCATGCATAATATTGTCAATCTATGTATGTTGTTTGCTATGATTTGATTGGAGCTACTAAGCACTGCACATTGCCTCCAAAAGAAATGATAACATTTTTATAATGTTCTGTCAGGAGAGGCTTCATGCATTTCCTTTGCCAAAAGTGTTTAGTTCAACCAGTGAGGCAAATGTTTCACCACTGGTGATGTAATTTTTTTATGATACTCCGCCGGACCACTCCACCAGTGACATGAAATTTCTGTAAGACACTCCACTGGACTAAACCACACATTGCCTCTGCATAAATGACAAATACTGGATTGATCTGTCAGAAGAGGCTCCACACATTCAATCTGCAAAGGTATTTAAGACCTGGGTGGAGTAATGCAATATTTCTTAAAGACAACCCCAGCAGAGCAATGCAATATTTTATAATGACTCTGGTGGAGCAATGCAATATTTTTTTTAACAACTCCGGCGGAGCAATGCAATATTTTTTGACAACGCTGGCGGAGCAATGCAATATTTTTTTGACAACTCCGGCGGAGCAATGCAATATTTTTTGACAATGCCGGCGGAGCAATGCAATATTTTTTTTAACAACTCCGGCGGAGCAATGCAATATTTTTTTGACAACGCCGGCGGAGCAATGCAATATTTTTAATGACAATGCCGGCGGAGCAATGCAATATTTTTAATGACAATGCCGGCGGAGCAATGCAATATTTTTAATGACAACTCTGGCAGAGCAATGTATATTAAAGGGAACTAATGAAAATGATAACCAAGTGTTTCAATCAATGAGGAGAGTATCTGCTGGTAGCATAAAAGAAAAATGAAATGCTTAGGTAGAGCAATGGAAATTTCTTTTGTGACTTCAATATAAAAATGAAATTCCTTCTTTTTAATAGCTCTGCTGGAGGTCTACAGCAATATATATATATATATATCATGAAGCTCCATCGCAGTACTTCGTCATGCCCCACTGATTCCTGCAGGAATGGAGCCATTCCACTGGAATCCGCAGGAATGGCACAGGAATCCACAGGAATGGACAGGAATGGCACTGGAATCCACAGGAATGACACAGGAATCCACTGGAATCCACTGGAATCCACTGGAATGGACAGGAATGGACAGGAATGGCCTAAAACACATATTTTTCCAAGCTTAGCTAGATGTCACATGACTTAATCAACTCAGACCTTATGCTCATAACTTCTAAGAATTCCTTATGCTATTTAGACTTGAATAGGGAGAATCACAGTGTATTTGATAGAACTACATAAATCTATTCTACTACATTGAGTGTTAAAGGGAGGGGGGAGGGAGTGGGGGAGAGTGATGGAGGGGGGAGGGAGTGGTAGGGAGAGAGAGTGGTGGAGAAGGAAGGGGGGGGGAGCAGGAAATGGGGAGGGAGGGGGGAAGGGAAAAGGAAAGGGGGACAAGGAATAGGGGATTGATAAGGCAGGGGAGGGGACAGGGAAGGGGGAGGGAAAAGGGAGGGGGAGGGACAAAGGGGGGAGGGAAAAGGAAGGGGGAGGGAAAGTGAAGGGGGAGGGAAAGGGGAGGGGAGATGGACAAAGAAGGGGGAGAGAAAAGGGAGGGGAGATGGACAAGGAAGGGGGAGAGAAAAGGGAGGGGAGATGGACAAGGAAGGGGAAGAGAAAAGGGAGGGGAGATGGACAAGGAAGGGGGAAAGAAAAGGGAGGGGAGATGGACAAGGAAGGGGGAAAGAAAAGGGAGAGGAGATGGACAAGGAAGGGGGAGAGAAAGGGGGGACAGGAAAGGGAGGAAAAGGGAAGGAAGGCTCGACAACGTGGGTGCATGTTGTTGTCGTGTCACGTTGTCGTCAACGTGTTGCGTTGTCGACAACGTGGGCGCTCGACGATGTGGGCGCGCGTCGTCGTCGTGGCGTCGCGTCGCCGTTGTGTTGCGTCGTTGTCGTGTCGTCGTATGCACTCGTCGTTGTCGTTGTCTTCGCCAATGGGGTGGGTGCTCTACGTCGTGGGTCGTGGCCGTCAGTTGACGTGGCCATCCTCCGTTGACATGGTTGTTGTCCGTTGATGTGTAGTTGTC